>NC_088865.1:48744748-48865920 GCF_032884065.1 Artemia franciscana
TTTGATTTTTTTAGGAGAATTGAAATTATATGCTAGATTCAAAATATTTTGGTAAAGAAAAAAGAGGTGTTTTATCTTCCATTTTTTTGAAAGTGTGCAAGTTCAATTGTGCTGATAGCGTTTAATTAGTAGATTTAAATTATCAGTTCTATACCTAGAATCGCCATAAAATGTTTATTAAATGTATAGCTATTTTAATCAGATCTACCTTCGCTAAAATTTTGTTACTTTTGACATTGGCTGCTTATCACTTACAGTTCGTTACAACAAACATACCTAGATTCTAGTGCATACTCAGTTTAGCTTTATAAATTAGGCAATGCTCAACAGGTTAAAAGTAAAATAATCCATCGATGACACCATCGACAAACTGTTCATCGACAGCAATAGTATCGACAGCCTAAGGTTAGTAAGTCACAAATTTAAAACATCAAAGAAGGCTATTCCTATGCATTCAAAAGTTATTTTTAATTATAATAAAGCTTATACTAAATACCATCACCTTATATCACTCTATATGATACAAATCTAGTGATTTGTATAACTCTATAATTTAAGAGACCTCAAAAGGTTAACTTAAATTATGGGTCCTAAAGTCCTTTTCCTTTGGGGAGGCCACGAACAAAATGGGCTGATGTTCCAAAATCAATTTCTCCTCAGCAGCCCCTTGTCCCTAGTCCTTGACAAGGACGCTTGATGAAGACTAAAGACATTGTCAACTAGTTCTCTCTATGCTGATAACACAACTGAGGAGGGGTCAGGGGTCCTAAGTTATTGTAAAAGATCTGTAAAGTTTGTAAAATTTAAGTGCACATAAATGAAAAAGTAAGTTTTTTTTCAAAACTTGTTTTAAAACCTGCCAATCCGTTTATCCCTACCCTATGTTGCGTCACCATTTTTTATTGCAGCTATTTTTACTTTTAAATTTTAATTTCAAATATACTCTATTTTCATACATATTAGATTGGTGGCATCTTAATCCGCATTACCTTAATTTGCCGTTCCCTCATTCATTTCCCATGAGGTCATGGAAAATGAGATGGGATAAATTAAAAAAAAGAAAAGAGGATTTAAATTTTCCTTTTAAAACTAGTTGAGAGGAAGAAAAATGGAGTGATATATCCTTTGGAGGAGAAAATATATAAATTAAGCCGAGGCAATGGCAAGCGATTTGTAATACGGAAAAGACATTCTAGGGAGTTTCCCCGAAGAATCCAAATATTTAACCCGTAAACATTTATCACTCATTTCTTACCATTCATTGAAATGTATGGTTCAATCCTTAAAATATAATCTTTTAAATATATAGTGACTCGTCTACTTTGGGGCTATAGTCTACTGGAAGTGTCCTCTCAAGTAACACATGGAAAGAGTGGTCCGATAAACTGCATTGTAAGAGTCCATGTCTTTTGTAAAAATTCTAGGTGATGAATTATAGCTAGATAAATACGTTGACTTAAGGGATCGATTGAACAGGAATTGGGAGGGGGTTCTGCCCCCAAAAATACTAAGTTTCATCAAATTTCTGGACACTTCTTATTCAAATTATCATTGACCTTATACACTTGATCCTCCCAGATCTCCGAATGACGTTCAAGAGGAATTATCAGTCGTCACGAAAATATGCTGCAATTAGTAGGTTTACTTCCTCCAATCGTGGTTGGGGTTGAACGCTCCGTAAATCGCTGTGGTATGTTTGCAGTATTTTCCTGTTTCTCAAGCAGAGCGAAGAATAAATTTTGTCTATTCTTCCTTCACAGGTCAATGAGTCTCTAAGAGAGCACACAAATAGAACTCAGCTATAATATTATAGTACATAACTCTAGCTATTCAACAGTTATGACTCGTCAACAAAGAAAAAAGATTATAGTAGGGAGCCTTCGGGATCCCACTACCACGATTCATTCTTGATAATCCTATTTTGGCCTGTTATTTTTATTCCTAAATTCACGGCGGTACTTTTGGAGGTAATGGTACTCACCCGGAGTTAGTTCCCATGCAAATTAGCGCACGAAAAACGACCTCAACGTGCCTCTGGATATCTGACTATCCACCGGAGAACCAAATGTACCTTGGGACGGTTGGGTTGGCAGCTCTCCTCCTGAAACTTCTATCGCTACGAATAGAACCAGAAATTCAGCCTCGGATATATCATCTCACCCCTATATATCTCGACCCCGGACCGCTCAAGGACGATTCCATCTGAATATCATTAACCATGGCATCATCAATGTGACCATCTGGAATGTTATGACACTTAACAAACCCGGTTCAAAGCTTCTATTAGCCAAAGAATTAAAGAAATATAAAGTTACAATTGCTGGAATCACTGACACACATGTTTCTGGTGATGATGAGGAGTAAATTGGGGAAGGCCGCACACTGCTTTGGTCTGGTGGTCACCATAAGCGAAAAAGCGTTTACCTAGTGCTGAAAAGTGCCACATAGAAGGCCCTCCTGTCTCATTTGCCCTAGTAACACCCAGGCTCTTGAGAACAGGGCTAGATGGTAAATATGGAGAAATAACCATCATCACCTAGGTTCAATTAAATATCTGATTTGCTGCTAGACTAACGCTTGATGGCACCCCCCAACAATTACAACAAATTATATTATATAGCTTTAGCCCATATTTACTGAAAAGCTTTATTTTATTTATGCTCTTAATCAAAGAATATCACCCAGATATGTAGGTCCCCTGGAAGTGTCGTACGGGAAGAGTAGTCCGAGAAACTGCAATATAAGGGTAAAAGTCTTCTAAAATTCCTTTGCACTTTTTATTAAAAAATCATCAACTTAAAGTTATTTCTTCCTTGCTAGCCCCTCTCGAAAAAGATTCCAGTGTAGGTGCTTGAACCGCACCCTACAATTATATTAAAGTCCAATCAAAGAAACTGATTGGCTTTTTTGTTCAGATACAAATTTTGTATCTAAACATGCCAGATACAAAATTACTTATTATACCCCTCTACGTGAAGAATTTTTAAAGCATGAACAGAAAACTTGATTTTTATTCTTTGAAAGTACGACTGAGAAGTGGTGTCATTGTGAGGTTGTGGAAAGAGTATAATATACTGATTAGAGGTTTTGGACGGTTAACGTCGGTTTAAAGGAAATAGGGAACCATTAGCATCACTGACAGTCCAGCGTTAACTAGAAAAAGTAGTAAATGAAAAACCATCTTATTTTGGTTTGCTATAAGAGGGACTTCAATTAGGTTTGGTTTGCTATAAGAGGGATTGCTATAAGAGGGACTTCGGTAAAATTCTAGTTAATTGACTTCTTGCTATCTCAGAAAGGGTTTAGGGTAGGAAAATAAAACTTTCAGGGATGGATCTACAGGCTAAAGTATATCCCGGGAAGGCATTTTAAAGTACCCACCTCCACTCCTTCTCCCTCTAGAGGGCCCTGAAATTTGCCTACATGACAGGTCTATACCTATTGAAATTTTGACAAAATAACATTTTACCTTAATTTTCAGTTTCTAGTTTCTTTTTCTCTGCCTTTAGTTCTGAAAATTCAGTTCCTGTTATTTGAGTAGAATTTTGAGCCATATCAATGTTTTTTTTTCAAAATTTAGGAAATGTATTTGCATATCTCTAAAACCTTATAAAATGGAATTGAGCAAAGTTATGAAGCTGAAAACAATTTTGTTGTACTTCAATTAAGCAGTAGATCTGTTTTGCCAGATTTTACTTTTATAACACACATATTTTTAAAGGTCATCAAAGGCCAGGGCCCTCGAGGGAGAAGGAGTGGTGGTAGTTGCTTCAAAATACCTTCCCGGGACTCACTTTAGTCCCTGAAAGTTTCATTTTCCTAACCTAAACCCTTTCTGAGATAGCAAGAAGTCAATTAACTAGAATTTTACCGGGACTTCAATTAAATATCTAACCTTGTTTGGTTCCACTTCAAAATTTTTCAGAAGGACAGAAATTGTTTTATTTTTAAATCATTTTTTATTTAGCCTAGGTTAAAATACTAAGGCTAGGTTAATCTTCAGAAATAAGGCCAATTAAAAAAACTAGCACAGATATATCAAATATTTATCTATATGCTCTGCTTTTTGGCATTTTAAATAAAAAAAAAGTTTATTTAACTGTAAGCAAGGAGTGAGTGACATTAAAACTAAAAACGAGCAGAAATTAGACCGCATATGAAATGGGTTGGCCCTTCCTCAACGCCGCGCTCTTTACTCTATAGTTTGACTCTTTCTCACAACTCTACTTTTTAAAACAATAAAAAACTTTAGCGTAAAGAGCGAAGTTTTTGCGTAACGAGCTTTCTCATAAATTTTGGTCGGACAATTTTAATAAAAAAGGTGGGGGAGGAGGCCTAGTTGTCCTCCAAGGGCGCTTCGCGCCCCCCCCAAGCCCCCCCCGCGCGCGTAAGTCGTTACGCGCCATAATAGTTACGCGCCATTGTAGTTGTGTCCCTATGTCCCACCTGTGATATATATATATATATATATATATATATATATATATATATATATATATATATATATATATATATATATATATATATATATATATATATATATATATATATATATATATATATATATATATATATATATATATATATATATATATATATATATATATATATATATATATATATATATATATGGTTTTAACTACGTAAAACTTGCGAATATACAACATTCTTTGCTGTCCCATTGTCTTTGCATATAAATAGATTGTCAGGTTTACCGACTCTTGAACATGCAACATATAATGGTCCATGGGAAAACAATCTGTATTCAGATCTATACCTCATGATTCTAATGATTGCCCTTGAGCTTTGTTGATGGTGATTGCTAATCGACCATTCCCTGTCCCGGTGTCCCGGTCGTCATTTATATCCCCCTGTTTCCCCCGGTGTCCCCGTTGTAGTTGTGTCCCTGTGTCCCGGTCGTCATTTATATTCCCTGTGTCCCGGTCGTCATTTGTATCCCGGTGTCCGGGTCTGTATATACATTCGTTTTTTAGTTTTGTTTTTCTCCTTTATTTTTTTCCTTTTTTTTTTCTTTTTTAGTTTATTTAGATTTTTAGATTTTTTAGTTTTTTTATTAGTTTTTAGTTTTTTTTTCTTTTTAGTTTTTTTGTAGTTTTTACCTTCTTTTTAGTTTTGTTAGTTTTTTTTTTACTTATGTCCTGGTCGTCATTTATACTCCCTGTGTCCCGGTGCTTTGTTGATTGCTAATCGAACATTCCTTTTGTCCTGGTCGCTTTCTCTTTGAGTGTCGTCATTTATTTTTTTCTTTTTTAGTTCTTTTAGTTTTTACCTTTTTTAGTTTTTTTTTAGTTTTTTAGATGAAAATTTTTTTTAGTTTTTTCCTTTTTTTCTTTTTAGTTTTTTATTGGTTTTTACCTTTATTTTAGCTTATTTTTCAGTTTTTTCCTTTTTTTTAGTTTTTTTTATTTTTTATTTTTTTTAGTTTTTTTTACCTTTTTTTAGTTTTTTTAGTTTTTTAGCTTTTTTACTTTTTTTTATTAGTTTTTAGTTTTTTTTGTAGTTTTTGCCTTTTTTTAGTTTTTTCAGTTTTTTTTAGTTTTTTATTGGTCTTTACCTTTATTTTAGCTTATTTTTCAGTTTTTTCCTTTTTTTTAGTTTTTTTTTAGTTTTTAGTTTTTTTAGTTTTTTACCTTTTTTTAGTTTTTTTAGTTTTTTTAGTTTTTTAGCTTTTTTATTTTTTTTATTAGTTTTTAGTTTTTTTTGTAGTTTTTGCCTTTTTTTAGTTTTTTTAGTTTTTTAGCTTTTTTATTAGTTTTTAGTTTTTTTTGTAGTTTTTGCCTTTTTTAGTTTTTTTCTTTTTAGTTTTTTTGTAGTTTTTACCTTCTTTTTAGTTTTGTTAGTTTTTTTTTTTACTTATGTCCTGGTCGTCATTTATACTCCCTGTGTCCCGGTGCTTTGTTGATTGCTAATCGAACATTCCTTTTGTCCTGGTCGCTTTCTCTTTGAGTGTCGTCATTTATTTTTTTCTTTTTTAGTTCTTTTAGTTTTTACCTTTTTTAGTTTTTTTTAGTTTTTTAGATGAAAATTTTTTTTAGTTTTTTCCTTTTTTTCTTTTTAGTTTTTTATTGGTTTTTACCTTTATTTTAGCTTATTTTTCAGTTTTTTCTTTTTTTATTTTTTTTTATTTTTTATTTTTTTTAGTTTTTTACCTTTTTTTAGTTTTTTAGTTTTTTAGCTTTTTTACTTTTTTTTATTAGTTTTTAGTTTTTTTTGTAGTTTTTGCCTTTTTTTAGTTTTTTCAGTTTTTTTTTTAGTTTTTTATTGGTTTTTACCTTTATTTTAGCTTATTTTTCAGTTTTTTCCTTTTTTTTAGTTTTTTTTACCTTTTTTTAGTTTTTTTAGTTTTTTAGCTTTTTTACTTTTTTTTATTAGTTTTTAGTTTTTTTTTGTAGTTTTTGCCTTTTTTTAGTTTTTTCAGGTTTTTTTAGTTTTTTATTGGTCTTTACCTTTATTTTAGCTTATTTTTCAGTTTTTTCCTTTTTTTTAGTTTTTTTTTAGTTTTTAGTTTTTTTAGTTTTTTAACTTTTTTTAGTTTTTTTAGTTTTTTTAGTTTTTTAGCTTTTTTATTTTTTTTATTAGTTTTTAGTTTTTTTGTAGTTTTTGCCTTTTTTTAGTTTTTTTAGTTTTTTAGCTTTTTTATTAGTTTTTAGTTTTTTTTGTAGTTTTTGCCTTTTTTAGTTTTTTTCTTTTTAGTTTTTTTGTAGTTTTTACCTTCTTTTTAGTTTTGTTAGTTTTTTTTTTTACTTATGTCCTGGTCGTCATTTATACTCCCTGTGTCCCGGTGCTTTGTTGATTGCTAATCGAACATTCCTTTTGTCCTGGTCGCTTTCTCTTTGAGTGTCGTCATTTATTTTTTTCTTTTTTAGTTCTTTTAGTTTTTACCTTTTTTAGTTTTTTTTTAGTTTTTTAGATGAAAATTTTTTTTAGTTTTTTCCTTTTTTTCTTTTTAGTTTTTTATTGGTTTTTACCTTTATTTTAGCTTATTTTTCAGTTTTTTCTTTTTTTTATTTTTTTTTATTTTTTATTTTTTTTTAGTTTTTTACCTTTTTTTAGTTTTTTAGTTTTTTAGTTTTTTAGCTTTTTTACTTTTTTTTATTAGTTTTTAGTTTTTTTTGTAGTTTTTGCCTTTTTTTAGTTTTTTCAGTTTTTTTTTTTAGTTTTTTATTGGTTTTTACCTTTATTTTAGCTTATTTTTCAGTTTTTTCCTTTTTTTTAGTTTTTTTTAGTTTTTAGTTTTTTTAGTTTTTTACCTTTTTTAGTTTTTTTAGTTTTTTTAGTTTTTTAGCTTTTTTATTTTTTTTATTAGTTTTTAGTTTTTTTTTGTAGTTTTTGCCTTTTTTTAGTTTTTTTAGTTTTTTTGCTTTTTATTAGTTTTTAGTTTTTTTTGTAGTTTTTGCCTTTTTTTAGTTTTTTTAGTTTTTTAGCTTTTTTATTTTTTTTATTAGTTTTTAGTTTTTTTTTTAGTTTTTGCCTTTTTTTAGTTTTTTCAGTTTTCAGTTTTGTCACCTGATCCAGTTTTTTCAGGTGACGTCACCTGATCCACAGATCCACAGATCCACACACAGACAACTTATTTTTATATATATAGATAAATATACGTAACTTACGAATTAACTTACTTAACGAACTTCTATATTTGTATATTTTTATTGCGTATCTGAGGTCATTCGTCCCCTCGTCAATACCTAACTTTTTACACTAGAGCTTGAATTTTGTTACAATTCCTTAAGAAAGACCCTTGAATCACTAAGGTCGTAGAATAAATAGTTGAAATTGCTAAATATACTTTATTGTAAAGAGCGAGGTATTGCAGAGGAGACAACCCACCTTATATACGTAATAATATCTGTTCGTTTTAGGTTTCAATGCTGCTCCTTACTTCAAGCTGAAAAGACTTTTTTTTATTTATTTTGTCATTATTTTTTTTTTTAAATGCCGGAAAATCTTGCGCCCCCTTAATGGAAATTCTCTTCCTTTATGATAAATTCCTTCCTGGAAAGATCATCCGACGTAAACCCCTTCCGCCAAACCCCCCACCCCCTTCAACGTAAAAAAAGTCCCCCTGAAAACTTCTGTACATTTCCCAATAACCATTGCTATATGTAAACAATGGTCAAAGTTTGTAAATTGCAGCCCCTCCCCGGAGACTCTGGGTGATTAGGTCTTCGCAAAAGACATAATTTATAGGATTTTCGACTATGTTGAATAAAATGGTTATCTCACAATTTTGATCCGGTGACTTAGGGAGAAAAATGAGCATGGGAGGGGGCCTAGGTGCCCTCCAATTTTCGGTCACTTAAAAGGGCACTAGAACTTTTAGTTTCCTTTAGAATGAGTCCTCTCGCGACATTCTAAGACCACTGGGTCGAAACAATCACCCCTGAAAAAAGCAAATAAACACGCATCCGTGATTTGTCTTATGGCAAAAAATACAAAATTCCAAATTTTTGTGAATAGGAGTTTCACACTTCTACAGTAAGGTTATCCGGTACGCCGAATATGATGGCATGATCTTAATTAAGATTAAATAAAAAAAAAATAATTTTTTTTAGCTGAAAGTAAGGAGCGACATTAAAACTTAAAACGAACAGAAATTACTCCGTATATGAAATGAGTTGTCCCCTCCGCAATCCCTCGCTCTTTACGCTAAAGCTTTTAATTTTTTTTAAAAAGTAGAATTGTGGCAAAGAGTCAAACTTTAGCGTAAAGAGCGAGGGATTGCGGAGGGGACAACTCATTTCATATACGGAGTAATTTCTGTTCGTTTTAAGTTTTAATGTCACTCCTTACTTTCAACTAAAAAAAATTATTTTTTTTTTATTTAATTTCTGAACGTTTTTGAATTAATGCATGTTTGGTTTTGGCTCTCTGCACATAAATTATTAAAATGAAATTTGTATAATAATTCTTTTTTCTTTGCTAAATGGCTTTCTCTTAGTTTTGATCAGACGATTTTGAGAAATAAGGGGTGGAGAAGGAGGCCTAGTTGCCCTCCAATTTTTCGGTTACTTAAAAAGGCAACTAGAACTTTTAATATTTAACGAACGTTTTTATTAGTAAAAAATATACGTAACTTAACAATTAACTTACGTAACAAACTTTCATAACCTTATATTTTTAATATGTATACGAGGGGGTTTGTACCCTCGTTAATACCTCGCTCTTTACACTAAATCGTAAGTTTTGTCCCAATTCTTTAAGAATGACCCCTGAATCAGAAAGGCCGTAGAATAAATAGTTTAAATTACTAAAAATACTTTAGCATAAAGAGCAAGGTATTTATCTCCTCCTAAATACCTCACTCTTTATGCTAAAGTATTTTTAGAACCCCTCATATGCGGAATAATCTCTGTTCGTTTTAAGTTTCAATGCTACTTCTTCCTTTCATTTGAAAAAATGTTTTCATGTTTATTTTTCATTGTTTTCTTATAGTAATGCTTGAGAATCCTGCGCCCTTTTCATTGAATTTTTCTTTCCCCATGACAGATTCCTCCAAGGAAAGATCCTCCAACATAGCCCCCTCTCCTCAGCCCCACCCCCAAGCAAAATAAAATCCCCCTGAAAACGTCTGTACACTTCCCAATAACCATTACTATATGTAAACACTGGTCAAAGTTTGTAACTTGCAGCCCCTCCCCCAGGGATTGTGGGGGAGTAAGTCATCCCCAAAGACATAGTTTTTATGGTTTTCGACTATGTTGAACAAAATGGCTATCTCAAAATTTTGATCCGTTGACTTTGGGAAAAAAATGAGCGTGGGAGGGGGCCTAGATGCCCTCCAATTTTTTTGGTCACTTAAAAAGGGCACTAGAACTTTTCATTTCCGTTAGAATGAGCCCTCTTGCAACATTCTAGGACCACTTGGTCGATACGATGACCCCTGGGGAAAAGAAAAAAAAAAAAAAAAAACAAAAAACAAACAAATAAACACGCACCCGTGATTTGTCTTTTGGCAAAAAATAGAAAATTCCACATTTTTGTAGATAAGAGCTTGAAACTTCTACAGTAGGGTTCTCTAATACGCTGAATCTGATGGTGTCATTTTCGTTAAGATCCTACGACTTTTAGGGGGTGTTTCCCCCTATTTTCCTAAATAAGGCAAATTTTATCAGGCTCGTAACTTTTGATGGGTAACACTAAACTTGTTAAAACTTATATATTTAAAATCAGCATTAAAATGCGATTCTTTTGATGTAGCTATTGATATCGAAATTCAATTTTTTAGAGTTTTGGTTACTATTGAGCCGGGTCGTTCCTTACTACAGTTCGTTACCACGAACTGTTTGATTCCTTCAATTTATGTGGGTATTTGCTGCTATGTCAAAAATCAGGGAAATTTTCCCAGGCTCGTAACTTTTGATTGGTAACATGATTCTCTGATACGCTGAATCTGATGGCATGAATCTGATGAACGTTAAAATTCTCTGACTTTTAGGGGGTGTTTCCCCCTATTCTCTAAAATAAGGCAAGTTTTCCCAGGCTCTTAACTTTTGATGAGTATGACTAAACTTGATGAAACTTACATATTTAAAATCAGAATAAAAATTATATTCTTTTGATGTAACTATTGGTATGAAAATTCCTTGTTTTAGAGTGTCGGTTGCTATTGAGCTGGGTCGCTCCTTACTACAGTCCGTTACCACGAACTGTTTAATCTAATTCTTGAGTATTCAGTCCAATGTAACGATAATGTACAGAGAAAGAGAGAGAAAGACTAATTTTTAAAATAGGTTTTAAAAGTTGGCTCCACAATTCTGTCAGATAACAGAGTTAAGAAAATAAAATTTTTTCCTGTTTAGAAGGACTAAAATTGCAACCCCCGTAAAACAGAAAAATTTGGGCTAAATTTTTAATGTTATTTTGCTCTATCACATTTAATTTTCTTAAACTTAAAGGTATAACGTAACTTACCCTTAGGTCAGATTAAAAGAGGAAACCAATTAATTGCACGACTGCTATTCGAAATCATGGTCCATAATCCTATCACAATAAATTAAACAGTAACATTTTGCTATTAAAACTATTTTGCACCATATCCTAGGGAACTATTAAACAGCCAATAACCTTGGTTATGCCGTAAGATAAAACCTAGGACAAAACATATTTCATATTCGCTTACATTCATTGTTTCTTTGCTAACTAATAATTAATAGCCTTGAATATTTTCTAATAATACTGCAACGGTAACAGTTAGATATGACATTTATTGCCAATAATGTAAAATTAAGGAGACACTATTGTTCCTATTGCTATTTTTTCGTTGCTAGTATTGAAAAACGGCTCGATAAATATTTTCATATTAGATTTTAGTAATGACAGTCTTTTGGAAATGTGGTCTTCTTCGTCGTTTGTATAAATTAATCAATGTTCTGCAAATCAAGGTAAATATTTTGAACCGAAATTAGAAAGAAAATTAGTTAGAATAACATATTTTTCTTCTTTTAAAATTTCTTGATTTAAATTCCTCTTTTTTTAAGTAAATAGACTCTATAGAATTAAAAAATATGCAAAATCCTTTTCCAATACATATTTAAAAATTTTTCTTTTGTGCCTTTCTTTTATGCCGTAGAGTTTGGTCCTTTCCTCGTTTCTTCTTCCTTTTCATTTTACAGAAAATAATTTTTTTACCTTCATATATTTTTCACACAGTTTTTCTAAACCATACTTTCACTGTTCTAAGTTTTCTAAGCTTTAACTGATCATACATAATCTCAATAAAAAAAAATGCTATTGGTATCAAATCATTATCTTTGCCTTCCATTACCACTTTTTCTACAATTTTTTTTCTCTCTACTAATCTGACCTATCTTTATGAGGTTTAATTTATTGAGGTTTCAATGAGTTAACTTAATTTACAAAAACTCCTCTTAACTTTGAGGGTTTGTAAACTTTGCTACTTATAATTTACTTGAAGACTTTACTATATTTTAATAGTCATAGGTGCTCTCAGGGTTCTAGGGGGGTGTGAGTAAGAAATCCTTAATCCAAAATGAGAAAAGCTACAAAAACTACGTATATTGGTTAAAAGTCTCAAAGTAAACCAAAAAAGGCCACTTCCGTTTTTGAACCACAACCAAACAAGATCTGACCACCTTATATTTGGGTAGTATCCCAAAAACTGCTATAATAAGGCTGGATAACTCAGTGGATTATTTTTTACTTTCGATGCTGCTTCTTAGGCTGAATTCCAATTCACAAAATGCATGCAGGAACGTTAAGTATTTTCTCAAGTTTTCTTTAAAAAACACCAGCAACACCTTTTCAAAATCTAGCGGGGACTATTGCCCTCTCTATACTCTCAAAGGCACTTCTAAGTTTTCCCAATGTCCACGGTTGTTGCCTAATACTTTTGGTGCAATTTGTTTGTCGTGAAACTAGACTTTTCAGAAAAAAGCAATATATTTTTTAAGAAGGTTTTCTAATAAATATTCGTATGCTGGAATAAAAATTGGGACCAGAATAACTTTGACAGCCACAAAATTTTGTTTATAATTTATTTGAAGTTTATTTGGTTGAATAACCGAATTTCAAGACACAAGACTAATAATACCCATGTGAAGAGTGTGCATAACAGAAAAAATATATTAGTAAATTTTAGCTATGCTTGAAAATTTTTGTTAAAAATGGTAAGCATCATATACGTGTTCTTAAGGCCAAAAAAGCTTAGCTTGTCCCCTAAACGCAACAAGGTCACTTTTTTAAATTTCAATCTAGTCATGTGTTGAGTGAAAATTATATATTCAATCGTTACAAACTTTTTAGAGACACTTTTTTTTTATGCTGAATCCAAAATTTTCCCTTTTTTCCTAGCGTGTATAGATAGTATTATTTTAAAGAAGTCATCTTGTTTCAATTGTATCCCTGAATTTATCGTATATTTTTTTTGTCGTGACAGAAAAAAAATACATGTGCTTAGGAACTCCGACTAATTTAGATTTTCTTCAATCATGTTTTTACCATCTTAAAAATTCTTTAAAGATTCTCTGCTTTAAGCTAAATTTTGGACTTCCAAATTCAGTTTTATTTGTCACCAGCTTTATTTTAATCAAACTGTATCAAAGTTATGTAGCTAAAATAACGGAACAATTAACAATTCCTGACCTTGAAAGCCCTGCATTCATGAATCTTGCCCTTTTTCAGGCTATATTTTTTTAGATCTGACAGTAATGTCTATGTTCTTATTTTGCCCTTATTTTGGGCTCTATGCCCTTATTTTGCACATAACAACATACATTTACAGGGCAGCGGAGAAAATATTTAGAGGCCTGATACAGCATTTTTTTTTATACTTGTGGTTTTCGTTTTGATGTAGTTTTTAATTTAGATTAAATTGGCTCGGACTCTATGCCCTTATTTTGCACAACAATTTACATTTATAGGGTAGCGGGGAATATTTAGAGGCCTGGTACAGGAATTTTTTTTAGATCTCTGGTTTTAGATTTGATCTAGTTTTTATTTTAGATTAATGTGGATTGGGCTCTATGCCCTTGTTTTGCATCTAACAATTTACGTTTATGGGGTAGCGGAGAAAATATTTAGGTGCCTGGTTTTTTAGATCTGTGGTTTTGATTTGATCTAGATTTTTTAGTTTAGATCAATGTGGCTCGGCTCTATCCCTTATTTTGCACCTAACAATTTACATTTATAGGGTAGCGGATTAAATATTTAAAGGCCTGGTACAGGATTTTTTTTCAGATCTGTGGCACTATATTTGATCTAGTTTTTATTTTAGATTAATGTGGCTTAGGCTCTATGCTCTTATTTTGCACGTAACAGTTTACATTTATAGAGTAGCGAAGAAAATATTTAGAGGCCTGGTACAGGACTTTTTTCAGATCTGTGGCTCTAGATTTGATCTAGTTTTTATTTTAGTTTAATGTGGCTCGGGCTCTTGCCCTTATTTAGCACCTAACAATTTACATTTATAGAGTAGCTAAGAAAATATTTAGAGGCCTGGCACAGGACTTTTTTCAGATCTGTGGCTCTAGATTTGATCTAGTTTTTATTTTAGATTAATTTGGCTTAGGCTCTATGCCCTTATTTTGCACCTAACAATTTACATTTATAGAATAGCGAAGAAAATATTTAGAGGCCTGGTAAAGGAATTTTTTCAGATCTGTGGCTCTAGGTTTGATCTAGTTTTTATTTTAGATTAATGTGGCTAAGGCTCTATGCCCTTATTTTGCACCTAACAATTTACATTTATAGAGTAGCGAAGAAAATATTTAGAAGCCTGGTACAGGAATTTTTTCAGATCTGTGGCTCTAGATTTGATCTAGTTTTTATTTTAGATTAATATGGCTTAGGCTCTATGCCCTTATTTTGCACCTATGAATTTACATTTGTAGAGTAGCGAAGAAAATATTTAGAGGCCTGGTATAGGACTTTTTTCAGATCTGTGGCTCTAGATTTGATCTAGTTTTTATTTTAGATTAATGTGGCTTAGGCTCTATGCCCTTATTTTGCACCTAACAATTTACATTTATAGAATAGCGAAGAAAATATTTAGAGGCATGGTAGAGGAATTTTTTCAGATCTGTGGCTCTAGATTTGATCTAGTTTTTATTTTAGATTAATGTGGCTAAGGCTCTATGCCCTTATTTTGCACCTAACAATTTACATTTATAGAGTAGCGAAGAAAATATTTAGAGGCCTGGTACAAGACTTTTTTCAAATCTGTGGATCTAGATTTGATCTAATTTTTATTTTTGATTAATGTGGCTTAGGCTCTATGCCCTTATTTTGCACCTAATAATTTACATTTGTAGAGTAGCGAAGAAAATATTTAGAGGCCTGGTACAGGACTTTCTTCAGATCTGTGGTTCTAGATTTGATCTAGTTTTTATTTTAGATTAATGTGGCTTAGGCTCTATGCCCTTATTTTGCACTTAACAATTTACATTTATAGAATAGCGAAGAAAATATTTAGAGGCCTGGTAAAGGACTTTTTTCAGATCTGTGGCTCTAGATTTGATCTAGTTTTCATTTTAATTTAACGTGGCTTGGGCTCTATGCACTTATTTAGCACCTAACAATTTACATTTATAGAGTAGTGAAGAAAATATTTAGAGGCCTGGTACAGGATTTTTTTCAGATCTGTGGCTCTAGATTTGATCTAGTTTTTATTTTAGATTAATATGGCTTAGGCTCTATGCCCTTATTTTGCACCTAAGAATTTACAATTGTAGAGTAGCGAAGAAAATATTTAGAGGCCTGGTATAGGACTTTTTTCATATCTGTGGCTCTAGATTTGATCTAGTTTTTATTTTAGATTAATTTGGCTTAGACTCTATGCCCTTATTTTGCAACTAACAATTTACATTTATAGAGTAGCGAAGAAAATATTTAGAGGCCTGGTACAGGACTTTTTTCAAATCTTTGGCTCTAGATTTGATCTAGTTTTTATTTTTGATTAATGTGGCTTAGGCTCTATGCCCTTATTTTGCACCTAGCAATTTACAGTTATAGAGTAGCGAAGAAAATATTTAGAGGCCTGGTAGAGGACTTTTTTCAGATCTGTTGCTCTAGATTTGATTTAGTTTTTATTTTAGATTAATGTGGCTTAGGCTCTATTCCCTTATTTTGCACCTAATAATTTACATTTGTAGAGTAGCGAAGAAAATATTTAGAGGCCTGGTACAGGACTTCTTTTAGATCTCTGGTTCTAGATTTGATCTAGTTTTTATTTTAGATTAATGTGGCTTAGGCTCTATGCCCTTATTTTGCACCTAACAGTTTACATTTATAGAGTAGCAGTATAGTAGCATTTATAGGCACTTTATATATATGTACTATATATATTACGTATATAGGCACTTTATAAATAAGTTACTTATTGTTCCAATTAAACGACCCATGTGTTTCGGAGTTGTTTTTAAAGAATTTTAGACAAAATTGAAACTTCAGTGCAAAGAGCGAGGTGTTGAGGAGGGGCAGCCCCCCTCAAATACTTAATAATTTCTGTTCGTTCTAATTTTTAATGTTGCTCCTTACTTTCAATTGAAAAAACTAGTTTTTTGTTTAATTTCTGATTTTTATTTAAACAAAGCTAGGATAACTGGCTCCACCTCCAAGGAAAAATTCCTCCCCACAGAAATATCCTATAGACAATTCAATTCTGGTGAAAATTTAAGCCAGACAATTACCCTTAACATCTCAGCGTGTAAAATTGAATCTGTAAAGAAAAAGCAAGACATATAAAGAAATTTCGTATAGGAATTCCCGCAAATTCACCCAGTATAAAATTTCCCCTGAAAAGTTCACTCTTGGAAACTTCCCACTCCATAGAAAATTCTCCCAGTAGAAAATTCGTCCTCCCCTCCCACCTGAAAAAAATACGCATAGTTCCCAATAAAAAATAAACAATAGGCAATTTTTAAACTTAAAAACTTTTCCCTGGGGTTTTAGGGGGTCATTGTATGTCCGAAGACATGGCTATTGGGCCTTTCAACTATGCTGAAAAAAAGTCAGCTCAAAATTTTGATCGGACGATTTTGGAGAAAAAGTGGCGTTGGGGGGAGTCTAGTTGCCCTCCAATTTTTGGTCACTTAAAAGGGGCAATAGAACTAGAATGCACCATCTCTCGATGTTCTAGGCCCACTGGGTCGATACGATCACTCCTGGGGGGGGGGAAACAACAAATAAACACGCATCCGTGAACTTCTTCTGGAAAAAATTACGAAATTTCACATTTTTACAGATATGACCTTGAAATCTCTACAGCAGGGTTCTTTGATACGCTGAACCTGATGAAGTGTTTTTTCATTAAAATTATATTACTTCTAGGGGGTTTTTCTTCCTTTTTTCGAAAATCAGACAAATTTTCTCACGCCCGTATCTTTTAATGTGTATGTCTAAACTTAATGAAATTCATATATTTGGAATCTGACATTAAGCCAATTCTTTTGATATACTATTGGTATCAAAATTCCATTTTTTAAGAGTTTTGGTATCAATTGAGCCGGGTCACTCCTTATTTACAGTTCATTACCAAGAACTGTTTGATTATTCATCTAAATCCAAATAGAGATTATCGAAATATTGATAGATTTTTTTGCGCTACCAAAAGTATTGTCAAACAGTTCGTGGTAACGAACTGTAATAAGGAGCGACCCGGCTCAATAGTAACCAAAACTCTAAAAATTTGAATTTTGATATCAATAGCTAAATCAAAAGAATCGCATTTTAATGCTGATTTTCAATATATACGTTTCATCAAGTTTAGTCTTACCTATCAAAAGTTACGAGCCTGAGAAAATTTGCATTATTTAAGAAAATAGGGGGAAACACCCCCTAAAAGTCGTAGAATCTTAACGAAAATGACACCATCAGATTCGGCGTATCAGAGAATCCTACTGTACAAGTTTCAAGCTCCTATCTACAAAAATGTGGAATTTTGTATTTTTTGCCAGAAGACAAATCACGGGTGTGTGTTTATTTGTTTGTTTTTTTGTTTTTTGTTTTTTTCCCAGGGGTCATCGTATCGACCAAGTGGTCGTAGAATGTCACAAAAGGGCTCATTCTAACGGAAATGAAAAGTTCTAGTGCCCGTTTTAAGTGACCAAAAAAATTGGAGGGCATCTAGGCCCCCTCCCACGCTCATTTATTTCCCAAAGTGAACGGATCAAAACTTTGAGACAGCCATTTTGTTCAGCATAGTCGAAAACCATAATAACTATGTCTTTGGGGATGACTTACTCCCCCACAATCCCTGGGGGAGGGGCTGCAAGTTACAAACTTTGACCAGGGTTTACATATAGTAATGGTTATTGGGAAGTGTACAGGCGTTTTCAGGGGGATTTTATTTTGTTTGGGGGTGGGGCTGAGGGAAGGGGGCTATGTTGGAGAATCTTTCCTTGGGGGAATCTGTCATGGGGGAAGAAAAATTCAATGAAAAGGGCGCAGGATTTTCTAGCATTACTATAAGAAAACAATGAAAAATAAACATGAAAACGTTTTTGCAAATGAAAGGAAGGAGTAGCATTGAAACTTAAAACGAACAGAGATTATTACGCATATGAGGGGTTCTAAAAATACTTTAGCATAAAGAGCGAGGTATTTAGGAGGAGATAAATACCTCGCTCTTTATGTTAAAGTATTTTTAGTAATTTCAACTATTTATCCTACGGCCTTTCTGATTCAGGGGTCATTCTTAAAGAATTGGGACAAAACTTACGATCAAGTGTAAAGAGTGAGGTATTAACGAGGGTACAAACCCCCTCGTATACACAATAAAAATGTAAGATTATGAAAGGTTGTTACGTAAGTTAATTCTTAAGTTACGTATATTTTTTACTAACGAAAACGTTCGTTAAAAATTAAAAGTTCTAGTTGCCTTTTTAAGTAACCGAAAAATTGGAGGGCAACTAGGCCTCCTTCTCCACCCCTTATTTCTCAAAATCGTCTGATCAAAACTAAGAGAAAGCCATTTAGCCAAAAAAAGAATTAATATACAAATTTTATTTTAATAATTTATTTGCGGAGAGCCAAAACCAAACATGCATTAATTCAAAAACGTTCAGAAATAAAATAAAAAAAACTAATTTTTTAGCTGAAAGTAAGGAGCGACATTAAAACTTAAAACGAACAGAAATTACTCCGTATATGAAATGGGTTGTCCCCTCCGCAATCTCTCGCTCTTTAAGCTAAATTTTGACTCTTTGCCACAATTCTACTTTTTAAAACAATTAAAAGCTTTTGTGTAAAGAGCGAGGGATTGCGGAGGGGACAACCCATTTCATATACGGAGTAATTTTTGTTCGTTTTAAGTTTTAATGTCGCTCCTTACTTTCAGCTAAAAAAAATTAGTTTTTTTATTTAATATTTATAAAACTTTACAGTTTCATGAAATGTAATTAAACAATGGAAAAGGTTTTTCAGCTGAAGTAAAGAGCAAGTTTAAAACTCAAAATAAATATGAGTTACTCTGTATATAAGAGGGACTGCCCCCTCTCAAGACTTCTCATTAAACAAAAGTTTTTTAGTGCTTTGAAAAATCTTTTTTTTCAATTGCATATTTTCTTAAAAATTTGGAAAAGAGCCAAACTTTACAGTAAAGAGTAGGGAGCTAAGGAGCAGAAAGCCCCCTCCATACAAAGAAAATTCTGTTCAGTTAGGTTCCAAATTTTGTCCTTGCTTTCAGTTGAAAAGCTCTATTTTTATTTAATTTTTGTTTTTTTTTTTTTCCTTCCAAACCATACCCAGGCATACCCAAGATATAATATGAGGTACCGGTCCCTCAATTCACTGGTTAATTGCTTTGGAAATTTGTAAATAAATAATTGTACGTTCATTAGTGCCGTCCTACGTTTATATTTGTAAATTCAATTTTGGATAAAATTTGAATATATTTAAAAATTGGCGCTGAATAGTAATTTTGGTGAAAAGTCCTTGTTAATATTACTACTGAAGAATTTCGGTTGGATGAAAATGATTATTGTTTGTATGGATGGAAATTTTGTGCGACATTTGATCTTCTACATAACTGAAGCCATCACAACCTCTACAATAGGATTTTCTTATCAATAAATACATTACATACATTCTTTTAAATACATTGAAGTACTTCATATAAATAGAAAAAGCAAAATATTAACATTTAAAATTGCTGAAAACTAAGTTACCAGTAGTATTTGCCACCCCAAAGAAATTTCCTGGTGGGGCTGATGACGACCTGGCTTTCCTATTCCACCTATATGCTTTTAGATATGGGAATGTAACATTTTAGATGTATAGAGAAACATTTTAATTAATTCCTACTCCCCCTACCTCTTATAACATTTATCTGAAGCCTCATGAAGAGTAAGCAGTTTTTTTTTTATTAAAATGCGCTTTTGCAGGAATCTATCCTACCCCCTCCTAAACAATGACTCACCCCCCTTCATTATAGCTGATACGATATTACAGATCACCAAACGTTGCCTAAAATCATTAAAAATAAAGCGAGTCAACTTGGTTGAATCCGGTACTGTCACCGTTTGGCATTACTTCTTTTGCAACTGGGAAGCCTAAAATATAGTTGGTGATACTTCTAAATCAATTAGCTTCTCAGTATTTTTAATTGACTGCAAATTCGTCATCTTTGAGGTAAAGTGTTAGTTTGATGTCCTAAGCTACCTAAACTGTCACCCAACCAACACTGCTATTTTGGCATCTGCCCCCCCCCCCGGAAAATTTTATGCCGGTGCCCTTCATACTATCGTGTCTTTTTACTCTTTAAATGCATATGAATGTGACGTTATTCACATGAAAGATGTTTTTTTTTCACAATTAAGACTCTAAAGTGTAGTCAGCCGAAGGGTGCACGCCTTGCCCGTGACCTACCAAAATTTTGCCATGCCCACACGGTTGAACCTGCATTCCAAATTTTGAAACACAGCCCTTGATGGAGAGCCGACAAGGATGATCTTTGGTAATTTTTCATCCTTTATTCGTGGAACGCATCCTAGCCATCTCGAATTTTTTCTAACTATAGCCCCAGAAAGTAGGATAGGACCACTTTTTCAGTACATCTTACTGTTTTAAACACGACCAGTTAGACGGGAATCGAAAAGAATCTGTACGTAATTCCTCTGGAAAACATCTAACAGTTCCTGCTCAGTCTTTATGAGCGCCATACACAGTCATACCATACTTTTAACTACTTTTAAGAACCATACATACACATTGTTATCACTGTACCTTCTAATATTCTAATCTTGGTTCACAGACCTACTTTTCTATTCTTCAAAACTTTTTTCAGTTGTGAAAAAACACCTTAGGCCTTGGTGGTTCTACATACTTCATCTTCACTAATAATACTGCCTGTGAAAGTGCAAGTATCCACTTTATCGATCTTCTCGTTATCCAGCATCAACTTTATTTATTCCCATACTAAGTGATTTAATCATCTGAACATTCCTTATCACGCCTATTCTATCACCCTGAACCCTCAGAACCCTCACAAATCCTTCATTATGTAAATATTTTCATCTAGACATACAACTAAGCTTAGGATAGTTTTACTTTCCCATTTGATTCCATTTTGATTCTTGCCGTATTCCTTAAAAAACGTAAAGAAACTCTAAAAAACGGAGTTTTGATACCAGTAAATATATAACAAAAATCAAACTTTTATGCTGATTTCAAAGATGCAAGTTTCATTAAGTTTATTCCTACCCATCAAAGTTATGAGCCTGAGACTATGTGCCTGATTTTTGAGGAAAGGAGGAACCCCCCCCCCCTAAAAGTCATAGAATCTTAATGAAAATTATACTATCAGATGCAGCGTATTAGAGAATCCTACTGTAGAGGTTTCCAGCTCCTATCTGAAAAATGTGGAACTTTTGCCAGAGAAAGAAAGATTGCGAAGAAAGATTGCGGATGCGTGTTCATTTGTTGTTGTTTTTTGTTTTTTTTTCCCAGGGGTGATCGTATCGACCAGTGGTCATAGATTATCGTGAGAAGGCTCATTCGAACGTAAATTAAAACTTATAGTGCCCTGTTTCAGCGACTGAAAAATTGGAGGGTTATTAGGTCCCATCCCATGCCCTTTTTTCCTCAAAAGGGTCTAACAAGGTTTTGAGATGGGTCTAACAAGGTTGAAAGGCCGAATAATGACCCGCACAGCCCGTGGGGAAAGGTGTTTAAGTTACAATATGCGCCCATTGTTAACTAATAGTAAAGAATTGGAAGTATTGGGAAGTATGAATACATTTTTTGGAGGGGGAGGGGGCAAATTTTCTGCAGGTGGGATTCTGCAGGGGTAGGAAAGTTTCCAGGGGGTGAATTTTACACTAAAGAAATTTGCCAGAATTCCTACACGAAATTCTTGTTATATCTTGTTTTCCCATTGCCGACTCTATTTTACGCGTGCAGATGTTAAGGGTAATTCTCCAAAGTAAATTTTTACCACGATTGAATTACCCAGAGAATAAATCTGTGGGGAAGAGGGATTGATCCGTGGAGGTGTAGCCAGATTACCTGGCATTACTTAAAAAACGATCAGAAACTAAATTATAAAAAACAAGTTTTTTTCCACTGAAAGTAAGGAGCAGCATTAAAACTTAAAACGAACAAAAATTGCTTTGTATATAATGGGGCTCTTCTCCCCTACACCTCACTCTTTACACAAAAGTTTTAATTCTGTTTTAATTTTTAAGAACATCTTCCTAAGCATTGTTCCGGTAAAAAGCTTTTTTAAAAGTGATAAAAACTTCGGCATAAAAAGCGAGGTGTGGATGAGGAACAGCCCCTCTTATTACATTTTGAGCAGCCCTTCACTTTCCTTAAAGACATGTTTCATTAAAGTTTCTTACAAACACTAGGTACTTCCTCTTTTTCAAAAATCCTATTAATAATCTTCAGTAATTCAGTAGTAGTGTCTCTAAATTCACAACCACCATATTTAAAATTCATTTACCGAACTATTAGTACCTGAGGCCTTATTATTTTGTTATTCCTTTTAGTACTGCCTTTAATCCTTCCTCGCAAGATAAATATTTCTTCTCCTTCGAAAGTGTCATAAACTTTTTCATTCTTCTCTATATCATATATGACTGAACTTCATTACCCTTAAAAGTATAAATTACACAAAATACGGAGTATTATAAATAAACAAAAACAAAAAACAGCGAAGAAAACAAAATTCAAACTAACAAAAGACAATCATCACTGGAAGATCGAATCCGAGAAGGAACATCTATTAAACCAAATCGAGCAATCATTTTTTTTTTTCGGTGCCATCTACGAAGCCCGAAGAGGAATATGCAATATCTGAAATAAGCCGCACGTAGAGTATGGCGATCTTTCTTACGAAACAGATGAGCCATACTTGATAAAAACAAAGGAACAGGGGCGCAATAAGCGTTATAAATCATGCACAAACCGTTGCGGTTGTTACGGCTTTTGTTTGGGGATATTTTTCCGTAAGCGACGCTTAGGTTTTTCACGGCTTAATTCACTAGGGGTGAACAGGTAGTGTAAAGTGTTGGGCCGAAACACAGACCAAGCCAACTAACTTAAGAAGAACATGGCAGAACTGCAGTCCCAGCAACGAATGGAGCGACCGCATAAGGGCTATTAAAACAAATAAACTCGCATTCAGACGCATTAACTGACAGTCCAATCTTAGATAGTTCATTGGTTAAAAGAGTAAAATTGGAAAGCAATCCACGGCGAGCCCGGACAACAAGTAGAACGTCGTCTGAATATGCAACAGAAGACAAACCAATATTACCGTAAAAAACAGAACTTCTAAGGGTATTCAGGCACGATGCAAGCACACATGTAAATATACTAGAAGACAACACGGCACCTTGCCAAACTCCCTTATTGATTTTTACCGGGTCAGATATCTGGCCTTTCCAGGTAACTTGAATTTGAACAATACAGTGTTCTTTAAAATAGCAGAAATTATCTGAATAAGCTGTAATTTTCTTTGCGTATTTTCTCCTCCGTTTTGTCTCTGGTACACTAAAATGTTTTGCACCCTAAGCTACCATTCACAGGTTATCAGAATACGTATCTGAAATTTCTCGGAAACAACTTCAGATATCAAGTTGAAGCTTTCAGGAATTATTGTGGAATGGAGTACTAGTGGATGCTGAGAAAGAGGAAGACTACAACAAAAACAAAAGTCTCTTCTTGTATCCAGAATAACAAATTGCCAAATCTGCAAATCTCAGGAACAGCTCGAAAGTTGGATATGAAACTTTCAGGTTTTGCATGAGAAGAGAGGGGAGAGAGATGGGGGACATCAAATTTTGTGTTTGGCTTGCCACAAAAGCTTTTCTGTTCCACCTTGACACTTTGTACAATAAGCTCCTATAATGCCTAAGTTTTTTCGTGGTGAACTATTGATGGTAATCAAAAGACACTAATTGTTACCAGATGATCAAGCGATATATGTTAAAAATACTACAAGTTGCAATAAGGATTGTGTCGGAGCTTTCGGTGAGCGTTTGTTGAGCAATTAGACCTTGAATGTGCACTTTTAGGGGACAAAAGGTGACTTGGAGAGGGGATAGATGGAAATAACCTAAGATTTTGGTCTCTAATCTGTTTTTAAATTTCTGTCGCTATGAGCCCCTGTGGGTCTTGGACCTATTCTTGATGAAATAGTGATGTAGAGCGAATGAAACTGCGGGAGTCAGGATATAAGAATAGTGTACCTGCATTTTCTCGGGAACAGCTTGGAGGTTTAAATTGAAGCTCTCAAAGGGTGTTAAAGGGCTAAGGGGACTTATAGGCTCTAAATTCCGGATTTAAAGAGGTTTTAAATTCAAAGAGTTTTTAAATTCCTGATGTCTTTCCTCTCAAGATAAAACACCAATTCTAAAATTAAAATACGAAATATTTTCAATCAATAAAAAAAAATTGTTAGATTGATTTGTGAAGGCTGTTCAGAAGAAAAAGACTGACTCTCGATGCCTGATGCGTGTTTAAATCTAGAAATGCAATTAAGAAACTTGAAAAGATGAACCAAAAATCTAGAACGTAAAATATGGGAAACGAAATTTTTTGACCCGAAGCTAAAGGAGTACTATATTATACAGACAGGGTCTGATAAAGGCCGATTAGGCCCAATCAGCCCTGCCTTTGAAAGGGCCTTGCGTTACCATATACAAAAAACACCAAAAAATTGTTCGGAATATAAAGCAAATTTCTTTTGAAGATAATAGAAAAATTATGTATTAGTCAAATAGTTAAAAATACATTTTTTAAGTTCACATTGATGGATGAGATTTAGTAGTGTGTTTTATTATTTGACATTTGATCAGTATGACATTTGGTATATTTATATATAAATATGCTGAATCTGAATTTTATTGAAATATCTAATATTTAGAGAGGGTCCCGCAAAAAAAAAAAAATCCAATTGGACCCAGCACCTATCCGATCCGGGCCTGCATACAGATAAGGATTCCAAAAAAAGGAATGTTGGGTAAAATTGCCTTATCTTTAATGAAGAATAGGTGAGTAATGATTAACATGCTTTCGCAATTGCGACGGATTCTGTCTGTTTTAGCCTTTCCTTTTTGGCTTCTAAAGATATTTGTTGATACGTCTCTGCCATCTATACTAGGTACTGAAAATTAATGTTATAGGTGATACGATAGCTAAAAGTGGATTTTTAGTTTGTACCTAGATTTTTTGTTAATACTGCGGAACTAAACTTCGATTGGTGAAAAGAAAGTCAGCCTTTGTAATATCTTCTTCCACAAACCACAACTTTCATTTTATCTTACTCGCTAGATATAAACCCTTAGGGCATTGGACATATGTGTATCTGTGACGTCTTTCATTTGAAAAAAAAACATACTTAATTAAAACCCTAATCAAATTTTATCAAAGTCGAGACCCGTCCAGTTTATTTTTTCACCCTGCAAAATGAACAAGCAAGGCTATATCAAGGGGAGAGGGAGCTATGGGATTTAAGCCTCCCCATCGAAATTTTTGTCTGACGTATAAAAAAGTATACAAAAAAGCATGTAAAAATTTTTGACGCATTTTTCGAACCCCCCACCCCTTCCAAACGAAAATACTTGATACACCCTTGCGAGCAAGTATCTTATTACGGATAATAAGTAGACATAAGTAGAAAGTGTCGATTTTAAAATCAACACAAAATGAGCTGATAGAACATATTTATTTTTCGAAACAAAATGTTATTTTTCATGTTATCTAATAAAAAAAAAGGTGGTTTTAAACTGAAAGTAAGTAGCTACATTACAACTTCAAACGAGCAGAAATTATTCCCTATAGGAAAGGGACTGTCCCCTTCTCAACGCCCCGCTCTTTGAGCTAAACTTTTTATTTTTTTTTAAAAGTAGAGTTGTGAGAAAGAGTCAAACTTTAGTGTAAAGAGCGGGGCGTTTAGGAGGGGACAACCTCTTTCATATAAGGAATAATTTACTGTTCGTTTTAAGTTTTAATGTCACTCCTTACTTTCAGTTAAAAAAAACTTTTTTTATTTAATATCTGAACGTTTTTGAATTAATACAGATTATGATTTTGGCTCACCGTACATGAATAATTAAAACGAAATTTGAATATCAATTTTATTTTTTTGGCTAAATGGCTTTCTCAAAGTTTTGATCGGACGATTTTGAGAAGAAAAGGTTGAGGTAGGGGGCCTAGTTGCCCTCAAATTTTGTTGGTTACTTGAAAAGGCCAAAAGAACTTATAATTTTATTTACGAGTGTTTTTATTGGTAATATTTATGCGTAAGTAAGTAGAAGTAAGTAAGACGGCACTGGACCCTCAAGGTTCAAACCGGCGGTGCTGATCTCCCTTTCATGGCCCTTCAACCAAGAAGTGACTTAAAAATTAACTTACTTAACGAACTTCTATATTCGTATTTTCTTATATAAGGGGGTTTGCTCCCTCGTCAATATCTCGCTCTTTAAACTAAAGTTTGAATTTTGTTCCATTTTCTTGAGAATGACCCCTGAGTCAAGAGAGGGGCTTAATTAGAATAAATAGGTCTTTTGAAATAACTAAAAATACTTTAGCGTAAAGAGCGAGGTATTGAAGAGGGAAGGAACCCCCTACTCTACGTAATAATTTCTGTTTGATTTATCTTTTAGCGTTGTTGCTTACTTTCAGTTGAAAAAACTTGTTTTTATTTAATTTCTGAACGTTTTTGAATTAATGCAGGTTTTGATTTGGCTCACTGCAAATGAATAATTAAAGCGAAATTTGCATACTAATTTTAATTTTTTGAGAAAAAAATCTTGAAAAAAATCGAGGAGGGAGCCTAGTCCCCTCCAATTTTTTGGCTACTTAAAAAGACCACTAGAATTTTTAATTTCATTTACGAACGTTTTTATTAGCAATAAATATACCTAACTTACAAATTAACTTTCGTAACGAACTTCTATATTTGTATATATTTATTACGTATACGAAGGGTTTCGCCACCTCGTCAATACCTCGCTCTTTACACTAAAGTTCGAATTTTGTTCCAATTCCTTACGAATGACCACTGAATCATAAAGGTCGTTCAATTAGAATAAACAGCTCTTTAGAAATTACTAGAAATACTTTAGCATAAAGAGTGAGGTATTAAGGAGGGGACGAAACCCCTCATATGCATAATTATTTCACTTCATTTTAAGTTTTAATGTTACTCTTTACTTTCAGTTGAAAAAACTTGTTCTTTCTATTTAATTTTTCATTGTTTTTTTAAATAATGCAGAAGGATCCAACTCCCCCTTAATGGATATTCTCTTCCCCCATGACAAATTCCTTCTTGGAAAGATTCTCTCACGGAATTCCCTCCCAATAGGAAAATTCCCCATAGGAAAAAATCCCCCCTGAAAACGTCTATATACATCCCAATAACCAGTACTATATCATGAAAAGAGAAATCACCAATGCTACAGCACAAAAAAAAAAAAAAAAAAAAAAAAAAAAAAAAAAAAAAAAAAAAAAAAAAAAAAAAAAAAAAAAGAGAAAAGAGACAGAAGGAGAAAAGGAAGACTGTTTTCCTAAATTAGTGATTAATATAGACCAGCACTTGAATGAGGCCTTAACCCTACTCGTCCATACAATCACATAGGTCAAACAGCATAGCCACACACAATCAACCATAAAGAATAATCCATGGACAGGCAGTCATGTCGTCAATAAGTATAAGTCGTCATTTACCGAACAATAGAAAAAATAATATAGACAAATAATTCAGAGGCAACACCCAACATAAGGGCTCATCAGGAGAATACACTGGCCTATATAGGGTTTCGCCACTTTAAATTCTCTACCCAGCACAGTGTTGTGGCTACCACAGAATATCCATGGCATCCCCGCGTCAGGTATCACCCCCAAAATACATGCCTATGAAAAAAAAACAGCAAATGTAAAACAACCAAGTAAAACCAAAACAAGCTTATCTTGTTGATATATCCCTCCCTTTAGCAACAATAGGTAAACTAAATATTATAAATTTTACCAAATCACAAATATTAACACATTGCAAAAAACCTGAATGAACTAAACAATTATAGAATTCATCTTTACCATGTGGCTAATTTTAAAAAAAAATCCGCTCAATTAGAAACACAATTCAAAATAAATGGCGCTGTGACAACATTTCTCGAACCTCCGAAATTAGTTAAAAATTTCTTTAAGTATTTCTAGATAATTCTTTTGATATTTATTTAAAAGTTCGTTATAATGAAAACTAAATTTTTTAAATTGTCAAGTTAATTTATTTGCAGAAAAACCTCTTGATATCAATTTTTGGCTTAAGATTTTACAAACGATGGACAAAGCTCAAAACTTGCAGCCCTTCCCTCGGGGACTGTGGGGGATTAATTCGTCCTCAAATACATAATTATTAGATTTTTTGACTATGCTGAACAAAATGGCTATCTTGAAATTTTGATCCATTTACTTTGGAGAAAACATGAGCGAGGGATGGGGCCTAGTTGCCCTTCAATTTTTGGTCACTTAAAATGGGCACTAGAATTTTTCAATTTCCGCTAGAATGAGCCCTCTCACGACATTATCGGACCACTGGATTGATTTGATCACCCATGGAAAAAACAAACAAAAAAAACAAAAAAACATATAAACAAATAAATACGCATCCGTGATCTTTCTTCTGGCAGAAAATTCAAATTTCCCTATTTTCAAAGATAGGAGCCTGGAACTTCTACAGCAGGGTTAAATAATTTAAGAAATTTCTGAAAGTGTTGCAAAATACCGTCTCCCTGGCTATTATCCATTTTCATTTTAATTTTTTGTGTTGGTGATATCACAGCAGCTGGACTCTGAGGAAACTCCGCAGGGTTTTTTCCTTAGAAAAAATCTAGCTGCTTCTTAATCCTAGATCTGGGCCAGATCGTATTGACATCATTAACTGCTATAAGAGGTAACAGTGAGAGTTTTGCTGTTGGATCGAGGCCGATGATCAGTCAATCGCTTTACCAACTCGGCAATGCTTGCCTGTAAGGAGATTTTATGCAATCTTTTTGTGTTTCATTTGACATACAGAATTGGAATAATCGTTGCAGGATTCCAAAGTTGAACCTGAGACCTCTCTTCCGAGTCAAGTGATCTGATCGTTTGCACTGTTGGAGACTTCCCAAAAGTTGCACAGAAATCATTTTGTTAGATAAATTATTTCCAAATAAAAATTTTGTTTAATAAAATCATCAACTTATAAATAGAGAAACTCTTAAGCGGAATGAAAATGGAAAATAAATATAATCGAACTATTACGGGATACACAATTAAAGCAATGAAATTTGCAAAAACTAAAAATAGAAATAAGCTCGTTATTACTATTAATTTTAGAGGTGAAGCGTTTGGTATTTTTACACCAAAGCAATTTGAATCTACAGCAGCAGATTTTGAAAAGAAATCTAAAAATTAGATGAGGGTATGATTTTACAGGAAATTGAAATAAAAGGGAATAAAAAAAATCTAAGAAAATTGCGATTTCGGGTATGAAACGACCCATGATCCAGGAGGTCCAGGAGGAAAAAATGGCCTTTGGGAGGGGATATTTTTTGTGAAGGTGGAGCTGAATTTCCCGGTATCAAAAAAACATCAGATATTAAAATAAATTTTTTTTTAATTTCTTAAAAATGAAAGTAAAGAGAAAAATAAAAACTTAGAGAAAACATGAGCTATTACGTAAATGGAGAGAACTATCCCCTCCTCAACATCACCCTCTTGGCACTAATGTTTGGATTTTGTCCCGATTCATTAATAACAACTTCGGGAAAACAAGGGTCATTTAATTAGAACATTAAAGGGTTTTTAAGTACTAACTAGCAATTCAGCGTGAAGATTGGGGTGTTTAGGAGGGGGTAAAAACCCTTATATACCAGAATGGGCTATAAGCCTTGGAACTTGCCCATATTTCTTACACGTAGTATAAACCAGTTCGTGGTAACAAACTATAAGCAAAAATGATCCGGCTCAATAGTAACCGAAACTCTAAAAAACTGAATTTTTATAACAATAGATACATCAAAAGAATCGTATTTCTATGCTGATTTCAAATATATAGGTTTCATTAAGTGCTGTCCTGCACATCGAAATTTACGATCCTGAGAATATTTGTCTGATTTTCAAAAAAGGGGGAAAGACCCTCTGAGATTCATAGAGTCTTAATGAAAAAAAAACATAATATTCAGTGTAGCAGAGAACTTTACTGTAGAAATTTCAACATCCTATCTGAAAAAATGTGGAAGTTTGTATTTTTTGCCAGAAGAAAGATCCTGGATCCTTATTTTTTTCTAGGTGATCGTATCGACAAAGTGGTTATAGAATATCACGAGAAGGCTCATTCGAACCGAAATTAAAAGTCCTAGGGCCCTTTTTAAGTGACCAAAGAAATTGGAGGGCAAAAGGGCCCTCTCCCACGCTCTTCTTTTTCCCCAAGTCACTCGACTGGAATTTTGAGATAGTTATTTTGTTCAGCATAGTCGGAAAGTCTAATAGCTATATTTTTGAGAACAACTTAATCCCCCACAGTTTCCAGGAGAATGGCTGCAAATTATGAACTTTGCCCTTTGTTTACATGCAGTATTGGTTAATGGGAATTATACTGGTGTTTTCAGGGTTTTTTTCTAGTGGGGGTCGGGCACAGGGGGCCTACGTGGGAGAAACTTGCCATGAAAGAGGTTTTTATTGAGGGAGGGATATTTCTATGAAGAGGCCGCTGGATTTCCCAGCATCGTTTAAAAAACGATCAGAAACTAAATAGAAAACAAGCTTTTCAACTGAAAGTAAGGAGCAACACTAAAACTTAAAACGAACAGAAATTATTACGAGTATGAGGCGGTTCGCCTCCTACTCAATGCCTCTCTTTTCGGGCTAAAATGTTTTGAATACTTTCAAAAGAGCTGTTTAATCTACTTAAACGACTTCTGGGATTCAGGGCCATTCTTACAGAATTGGAACAAAATTCGAATTTTATCATAAAGAGCGAGGTATTGACTAGGCGGTGAACCCCCTCATATACGTTATAGCTTCTGTTCGTTTCAAGTATACGTTCAACTCTGAACGTATTACCTCCCTTAAAACTTTGATCAGATGTGTTTTGGGGTATGATAGGCTGGGGGGCTGGTTGCCCTCAATTCACTTTTGACTTTTAAAAACGGCACTAAAACTTTTTACTTCCATTCAAACACCCTCCATCCGATCCCAAGTTTATGCGACGACTGTTTCCATAAGAACCTTGTATGTCCAGGGGAATAACTTACAACCCTTGTCTCTAGGCTCGGGGGGGGGGCTGTGTCCACTCTATATATTGTTATGTGATTTTTGGACCAAAAATAATAAAATGGCTATCTTTCATTTCCAATTGAATGTGTTTTCTTGGCTAAAAATCCATTTTTTTTTTAAATAGCCTTGGCATCATTACTTCTTAACGAAAACTTCAGCCAAGACTGTGTGATAAAAGCTAACATTTTACAAGCTAAAAAGGTTCGTTCATTGAACTAACTGTATTTATTAAAAATTGGAATAATTTCTTATTGCGATATTTGCCTTCTCTGCAGCTAATCTTGTAGTTCTTTTGGGATTCTACCATGATTTCCGTGTGTCAAAAGAGAGACTCACTAATAAGTTTACAAAGTTGAAATATGAGTCTAAAATGGTCAACCCAGTTTACAATCCTATGATAAGTCCTGGACCTGCGATTGTAAATATTTTATCTAAAAAGCTTAGCTATGTTGAAGAAAAAGTCCTAGAACAGGGGCCAAAATTTTCGTTTTTATCAAAACAGGTTCCATTTGCAGATTTGGTAGCATCTATAGAATCCTGTCTCCACAAGTTTAGTGCTCTTGTTTCAAATCCGGACAGAGTTAGATCTTGTTTGATTAACACTCTTTACAACACTTCATTAAAGCTTCCTAATTCTCCCAATAACGCAATGGAAAAATCATATAACGCAAAAGTTTTGAACAAACTCCGTAATGATTCCTCAATACTAATCACTAAAGCCGATAAAAGCAACTCCTTAGTAATTATGAATAAAACAGATTAAGATAGTAAAATTCAATCACATTTAAATGATACAAACACTGATATTAAATCAACCCATGACCAGACAGATCAAATTGCTCAAAAAGTTATTGAAGAATTAAAAACTCTGAAAGAAAATCGCAAAATCACTCCACAGTTTACTAAACCTGTTTGAAAATTTGATAAGTCGCATAACAGACCCTAAGCTTTTAGAAGCTTGTGAATGATGACATAAAAATTGTCCCTGTGGAAACCTTCAATAATTATTGACAGAGCAAACGTTTGACAGTGAAACAAAAAGAAATAAAGTAGAAAGTTTAAACAAAAAATACTTACTCCGTTTTGAAGTTAAGTTTCGACACAAATGGAATTTTGATGTGTTAACCGGATTTTCTTCCACGTGAAAAAAAAAGTCTTCTTATGGACTAATATTCGGTTTGGTTTCGAGTTTTATGAGCTGTAAAATTCTCTTTCCGGCCTGTGAAATCTTTGAATTACAGCTCTTCTGAGGGAAATAGGCTGTACAGTTAGTATTCCTTGCCACAACAAATTTCTCCCTCGTGGTGTTTTTTGCTCAAAGTTTTATGGATTACCAAAATTGCACAAACAGGGCATTCCTCTAAGACCCATTGTAGCTAGTACAAAATCGCCTGCATCAAACATTGGAAAATGGTTATGCGCTGCATTTAAACCATTGCTTCACTCCCAAAAATCTTATATAAAAAATTCAGTTGATCTTGTAGAAAAACTGAAACAGATAGACATTTCCGAAAATTCCATATTAAGCAGCTTTGACATAGTTTCCATGTATACATGTATGTTTCAAAATCTGAGCAATTATTACAAAATAAACTGGAAAACAATTATCATCTAATTGAAGAGTCAGTAATAGGTCTAGACATTGATGTCCTCGTGCATTTGGTTAAATTATGTAACAAATGTTCCATTCACTTCCAGTTTCGAGATTCATATTACAAACAGGTAAGGGGCCTTCCTATCGGAGCACCTCTATCAGGCCTACTCGCAAAAATAAAAATAAAAATAGTTTTTTTAACTGAAAGTAAGGAGCGACATTAAAACTTAAAACGAACAGAAATTACTCCGTAAAGAGCGAGGGATTGCGGAGGGGACAACCCATTTCATATACGGAGTAATTTCTGTTCGTTTTAATTTTTAATGTCGCTCCTTACTTTCAGTTAAAAAAATCTGTTTTTTTTTATTTAATTTCTGAACGTTTTTGAATTAATGCAGGTTTGATTTTGGCTCTCCGTACATAAATTATTAAAATTAAATTTGCAAATTAATTCTTTTTTTGGCTAAATGGCTTTCTCTTAGTTATGATCAGACGATTTTGAGAAATAAGGGGTGGGGAAGGAGGCCTAGTTGCCCTCCAATCTTTCAGTTACTTAAAAAAGCAACTAGAATTTTTAATTTTTAACGAACGTTTTTATTAGTAAAAAATATACTTAACTTAAGAATTAACTTACGTAACAAACTTTTATATTCTTGTATTTTTAATTATATAGTTAATACCTCGCTCTTCACACTAAATCTTAAGTTTTGTCCCAATTCTTTAAGAATGACCCCTAAATCAGAAAGGCCGTAGAATAAATAGTTGAAATTACTAAAAATACTTAGCATAAAGAGCGAAGTATTTATCTTCTCCTAAATACCTCGCTCTTTATGCTAAAGCATTTTTAGAACCCCTCATATGCGTAATAATGTCTGTTCGTTTTAAGTTTTAACGCTGCTCCTTAAATTCAATTGAAAAAACGTTTTCATGTTTATGTTTTCATTTTTTTTAATAGTAATGCTTGAAAATCCTGCGCCCTTTTCATTGAATTTCTCTTCCCCCATGAAATATTCCTCCAAGGAAAGATCCTCCCCCAAGGACTGTGGGGGAGTAAGTCATCCCCAAAGACATAGTTATTATGGTTTTCGACACTGCGGAACAAAAGGCCTATCTCAAAATTTTTATCCGTTGACTTTGGGAAAAAATGAGCGTGGGAGGGGGCCTAGGTACCCTCCAATTTTTTTGGTCACTTAAAAAGGGCACTAGAACTTTTCATTTCCGTTAGAATGAGCCCTCTTGCAACACTCTAGGACCACTCGGTCGATACGATGACCCCTGGAGGAAAAAACAAAAAAACAAACAAACAAATAAACACGCACCCGTGATTCTGGCAAAAATACGAAATTCCACACTTTTGTAGATTGGACCTTGAAATTTCTTCTGTAGGGCTCTCTGATACGCTGAATGCGATGGTGTGATATTCGTTAAGATCCTATGACTTTTAGGGGGGTTTTCCCCTATTTTCCAAAATAAGGCAAATTTTCTCAGGCTCGTAACTTTTGATGACAAATACTAAATTCGATGAAACTTATATATTTAAAATCAGCATAAAAATCCAATTCTTTTGATATATCTTTTAGCATCGAAGTTTCGTACAGTTCGTTACCACGAACTGTTTTATATTTTTGGCGAGAATCTTGAAAATTGGGCCCTGGATTCGTATTTTCTTAATCATGTGTTTTGGGGACATTTCATGGACGACGTAATTTCAGTTTGGAATTATGGCGAAAGTGAATTTAAATGTTTTTTTAGAACATTTAAATACTTACGATAGAAACCTGCAATTCACTCTAGAGACCGAAACAGATGGAAAAATACCTTTTTTAGATGTAACCTACGCATAATAATAGATACCTTCACTTCAAATCTAACCATCCTCCACAGGTTAAAAGAGGTGTGGTAATATCTCTTGTGGATAGAGTACTTAATATCTATTCAGAGCTGTATATTAAAAAAGAATTACATTTTATTACAGACATACTTTTTGGCAACGGGTACCCAATTTTTCTCATAAATACTCTTATTGCTCAAAGATTAAAGATGCATTCTTCTAAAGCCTTAAATCCCACACCAGAAAATGATTCGAATAAACCCACAATCACGATTTACCTACCTTATATTCCGAAAATTACATCAAAACTGAAAAAAGTTTGTTTAAAAAACAGTTTACGTGTTGTATTCACAATAAATCTTCTCAATTCTGGTAAAGATAAAACCCCAGTTACTCGTTTAAGAGGGGTGTATTAAATACCATGTAGTTGTGGAAATTATTACATTGGTCGAACCCACCGAAATTTAGGAACAAGATTACAGCAACACAAAGAAAGTATTAAAAAAGCATTAAAATCTAGAAATAACTCCATATCTTTCTATTCAGCTTTAAGTAATCATATTTTTAATCCAAACCATTATGTTCTATTTGACGAAATAATTCAATTAGCAATCACCTAGGAATCAAACAAACTGTCCGCGAGGCAATCGAAATCAAGCGAAACTTAAATAATAATACATCCCTAAATAGAGACTTGGGTGAATACACACTCAACCCTATGTACACAAAATTAATTATAGAAAATAATAGAATTCAAAATAAAACAAAAATAGGAACGAATAAAAACAAGCCCAATCCCAAAAGAACTACAAGATTAGCTGCAGAGAAGGCAAATATCGCAATAAGAAATTATTCCAATTGGTTCAATGAATGAACCTTTTTAGCTTGTAAAATGTTAGCTTTTATCACACAGTCTTGGCTGAAGTTTTCGTTAAGAAGTAATGATGCCAAAGCTATTTAAAAAAACAATGGATTTTTAGCCGAGAGCTTTTATTGTAAGTGTTTCATTCTTTATTATTTTCTTTGCTGAAGACGGCCCTTAGATATGGGGCAGAAATATTCAAATAGGTTTTGTTGGTTCACTGTCTCGGGAAAGAAGTCCCCATTATTCTCTCTTCTGTGGTGATCAAATGATCTCCCCTTCCATAAAAACCTTATATGTCCCTGTAGATAAATGACAACCCCTAGACTCTGGGGGATACTGTCTACCCCAAATGGGCTTGTTATATGATATTTTGACTATTTTTGAACAAAAGATAATCTCTTAATTTTTATCGGATGCATTTGGGGAAAATGTGACGTGGGGAGGGGGTGACTACCCTGCGATCACTTATACTCTTTTTCTGACTTTCAATCCAATGAGCTCCCTTCAAAGTTTATACGACGACCTTTTTCATAAGAATCTGATATACCTTTGGGGTAAAACTTAATTCCCTTGCGCTGAGGTCTTTTTTTTGGGGGGGGGGGTGTCATCCTCAAAAACACACACTGAACTTCAATCACACTGAATAAAATGGCTATCTGAAAATTTTGATTGGGTGTGCTTGGAGAACTGATGGCCGTGCGGAGGGATTAGTTGCCCTCCAATCACTTTTGACAATTAAAATGGCACTAGCCCTTTCAATTTCCAATCGAATGAGCCTTTTTTGAAGTTTCGTGGCCTTCTTAAAATTTATTTCGGATGCCGTCGGGAAAATATGACGTAGGAGGGGGTTGCTTCCCTCCGATCACTTTGACTCTTCAGAATGGCACTAGAACTTCTGATTTCCATTCTGATGAGCCCTCTCCGAAGTTTATGCGACTATCTTTTCTATAAAAATATATGTGCCCCCAGGGCACAACTTACAACCCTTGCTTTGAGACCTCTTTGGGGAGGGGTGTAGTCCTCAAGTATATAATTACCAGACTTTTCAACTAAGCTGAATAAAATGGCTATCTCAAAATTTAGATTGGATGTGTTTGGAACGATGATGGACGTAGGAGGGGGCTGGTTGCCCTCCAATCACTTTCAACTATCGAATGAGTCATTCGAACTCAATTTTCAGTCGAATGGGTCGTTTTCAAAGTTTCTATGACAATTCCGTCTATACGAGGTGCCCTGGTCTAAAAAAAAAATAAAAAATATAAAAATAATACATTGTGAATCTTAACTCACTACATAGGCAGCGCTATTGGGCTCGTTTGTTTGGAAAACAAACTTTGGTTGGAAAACATGTTCTGTGGAAAAAGTTTTATAAATTAATTGCTGGTCTTTTTTTTTGTTGACATAGTGTTTTTCCTTGAAAAAAAAATATTTTATATCTTTAGTTTCTTTTAAATAAGAATTCATTACTTGACTTGAAATTTCTATGTTGGAGAAACTTTTTCTACAATTTTTAATCCTGACACAAATATTATTTTTATTTAATTTTATACCTTCTCAAGACGACCTGAAAATAAAAATTAATATCACTCACAAACGATTCTACCTAGGGAGCACGATTGCACTGCCTATGATAATAAGTGACTAGACGAGCCATCCTCTTAGCATATCATAGACTCCATAACTTGGAGATTAGAAATTTCTATCAACAATATGATAGAAACAAATATTTCATTCGTGATAGATGCTATAACTTTTTCCATTCATCTAATTCCGTTATAATAGAACGTAATTTATTGGTGTTGTCAAGGTTTTAGAAATGTTGATACTCCTGGCGATATCTTCTGCCTCTCAATATATCATTTGTTTTCTTTTCTTCTGAAAAAACGATTGAGTAAAATCATAGTTTTCTCTACAGATTGTCGTTTTAGCTGAAGTTTCAGAATGAAAGCAAATAAAAATGGAAAACAGAAATTTCCAAAGAAACTTTTCAGAAACTGCGGGGATTTTTTTGTTTGTCCGTATTTATACAAAAGTTCTGTTAGACGCAAACACTCAGTTCAGCATAACTTGTCTTCTTCATGTTAAATTCCAAAAAAGCATTTTTTTTTCCACAAAAAGTGAAGGTGAAACTCAAGACCCAAAGCGAGCATCAATTTTATTACATAAGATAATAAACTAAAACAAAAAGAATTTGCTATGAATAGAGAAATAAAATAGAGAAATAAATATACAATGAACAAAGAATTCAAATTTGAAAGAAAAAGAAACTGCCGCTTACAAAAAAAGGTATTGCTTTCCCCCTCCAAATCCCAAATGGTTTGAGCATCATATGGACTTCAATAAAAGTAAATAATTTACTTAAATTGAAAGCTTTTTTTCTTCACATTTGAAAGAATTGTATGAAGGATTGGAAAATAAAAAGGAAAGGATTGGAAAAGAAAAAGAATAGTAGTGAAAAAAGTAAATGCGACAATAGTAACGTAATAAATCATTCGTCATAAATATATGCATTTTCAGGTTTTTTTTTCCTGGGAACTACATACATTTGATTTTAAATCATCCATATTAAAGCATAACTGAAACTTTGGAATTCAGGGGGTTAATGGGGATGTAGTTGAAGTCTTATTTATGGTAAATGATGTTTGGAATTTACTACTCATTATATAAATCAATATATTGAATCGATTTTCACCAATGGGTGTTTTCAAAAGTTTTGGAAAGCTATCGAAGTTATTATAGGTTACATTTAAAGGAAATAGCTTTATAAGAAAGAAAATGCTGATGGAAATAGTTGTCTTTCCAAAATTAGCAAAACTTTATTAATTACTAAAAGGTAACTTATATCGAGAAATTTTTATCGTGGATATTCACTAGTTTAAGCAGGATCTTGATTTAGTTTTATTTTAGTGATAAATTTAAGAAAACTGTTCAATATATATTTTATCCGGGTAATCCACAAATAAAACTCTGCCCTTTTAAGGGGTTCAAATGGGCAGGTAAATTTACATTTTTCTTGGTTACCCTCCGATATCTTTTTATTCTTAAAATGTGAACAAGAACTCTCAATTTCCAATCAGATAAGCCCTCTCCAAAGTTTACACGAGCATCCCTTGCATAAGAACTATATGCACCCAGGGTATAACTTACAACGCCTGTCCCCAGGCCCAGGGAGGTTGTATCAACACAGGATTTTTTCTTATCCAACCTTTGAGCTATTTTTAGCAAAATGGCTATCTCAAAATTTTATCGGATGGGTTTGGGGAAAAAAAGGGTTTGGGGAATGGTAGTTGCCCCCGAATCTCTTTTTAATCTTAAAAAGTGACCTAGAACTTTTAATTTCCAATCAAATGAGCCCTCTCGAAAGTTCATACAAGCGTCCCTTTCATAAGAACCATACGCGCCCCTGGACATAACTTGCAATGCCTGCCCCCTGGACCCTGGGGGGTTGTGTCGAAATCGCAGATTTTGTTATCTAATTTTTGAACTATTTAAAAAAATGGCTATCTTAAAATTTGTATAGGAAGGGTTTGGGGGAAAAGAGCGTGGGGGGAGCACTAGTTGCCTTCCAATCGCTGTTGAATCTTTAAAAGTGAACTAGAACTTTCAATTAACAATCAAATGAGGCCTCTATGAAGTTTATACGGCCATCCCTTTCATAAGAACCATATATGCCTTCTGGGCATAACTTAGAACGCCTGCCCTCGGGCCCTTGGGGGGTTGTATTGACACCGGAGTTGGTGTTAAATGTCTTATCAGACATTTGAACTATTTTTAGCAAAATGGCTACAGAAAAATTTTATCTGATAGTCAACGCGCTTCCCCACGGCCTGGGGGCAGGCGTTGTAAGTTATGCTCTGGGGGCATATATGGTTCTTGTGGAAAGGATGCTCATATAAACTTTGGAGAGGGCTCTTTTGATTGAAAATTGAATGTTCGAGTTCACTTTTTAAGAATCAAAAGAGATCCGAGGGCAACTAGCCCCCCTAGCCCTTTTTTCTCAAATGCATCAAATGAAAATTTTGAGATAGCCAGTTAGTTTGAAATAGTCCAACAATAATATAACAAAATTTCGTTGTCTACCCCCTTCCAGAGCCAGGGGAAGGGTTGTAACTTATGCCACGGGGGATCATAAGGTTTTTATGGAATAGGTGGTCGCATAAACTTTGTAGGGGACTCAAATGATTAGAAATTGAAAATTCTAATTCACTTTTTAAGAGTCAAAAAGCGATCCGATGGCGACTAGAGCCTCCTCCCTTCCAACCTTCTTTTCCCCAAATGCGTCGAACAGAGTTTTTTATGTAGCCATTTTGTGCAAAATAAACCAAAGATAATATAGCAAAACTCCGGGGATAAAACAGCCCCCTCCCCAGAATCTGGGGCAAGTGTCGTAAAATGTGCTCTGGAGGCATATAAGATTTTTATGGAAGCGATGGTCGTATAAACTTCAGGTGGTCCTATTTGATTGTAAATAAGAATTTCTAGGGCCCGTCTTAAGAGTCGAAAGTGATCGGAGGGCAAATAACCCCCAAGGCCCTTTTTCTCCAAATGCATCCAGTTAAAATTTTGAGATAGCTAATTTGTTTAAAATGTTTTAAAGATCAAATAACAAACCTCCAGGGTCTACACATCCCACCAGAGTCTGGGGATAAGTACCGTAAACTATGCCCTGAGGGCATGTAAGGTTTTATGTAAAAAATGGTCGCATAAAATTCAGAGATTGCTCGTTTGATTGGAAATTGAAAGCTCTAGTTACTTTTTCAAGAGTCATCAAAAGTGATCGGAGGGTATCCACCCCCTCCCCCCTGCCCTTTTCCGAAATACATCCGATTATAACTTTGAAATAGCTATTTTGTTCAAAATGATTCAAAATACAAATTATTGTAAATTAAGGGTTCTAAAATCCTTCAAAGCCCCCAGAGACAAGAATTGTAACTTATGTAAGTTGTAAATTTTTAAGATTCAAAATTGATCAAAAAGTAATTTGATCAAAATTGATCAAGTAATTGATCAAAATTGATCAGTAAGTAATCCTTGCCCCCGGGACAAGGATTGTAACTTACATAAGTTGCCCTATTGGAATATAAGGTTCTGTGGAAAGGCTAATCGTATCAAACAGTTCGTGGTAACCAACTGTAGTAAGGAGCGACCCGGCTCAATAGTAACCAAAACTCTAAAAAATTGAATTTTGATATCAATAGCTACATCAAAAGAATTGGATTTTAATGTTGATTTTAAATATATAAGTTTCATCAAGTTTAGTCTTACCCATCAAAAGTTACGAGCCTGAGAAAATTTGCCTTATTTAGGAAAATAGGGGGAAACACCCCCTAAAAGTCGTAGGATCTTAACTAAAATGACACCATCCGATTCAGCGTATCAGAGAACCCTACTGTAGAAGTTTCAAGCTCCTATCTACAAAAATGTGGAATTTTTGTATTTTTTTTGCCAGAAGACAAATCACGGGTGCGTGTTTATTTGTTGTTTTTTTTTGTTTTTTTTTCTTTTCCCCAGGGGTCATCGTATCGATCAAGTGGTCCTAGAATGTCGCTAGAGGGCTCATTCTAACGGAAATGAAAAGTTCTAGTGCCCTTTTTAAGTGACCAAAAAAATTGGAGGGAATCTAGGCCCCCTCCCACGCTAATTTTTTTCCCAAAGTCAACGGATCAAAATTTTGAGATAGCCATTTTGTTCAACATAGTCAAAAACCATAATAACTATGTCTTTGGGGATGACTTACTCCCCCACAGTCCCAGGGGGAGGGGCTGCAAGTTACAAACTTCGACCAGTGTTTACATATAATAATGGTTATTGGGAAGTTTTCATTCAGAGTTCAAGGAGTTAACAACAAAACCAGATTTCATTTCTTTCGGATAACATCCATGCTTACATTTAGACAAATTGTGTAACTAACTAGTTTAAACCAAGATTGAAATAACGTTTCTCTCCCGCGTGGCTTTGAGCCAATATTGTGATTTTTTTCGAATGGTGAAAAAAAGTCTTATTGCTAATTAACGATACTGGATCAAATCAAGGAGTGATAAAGGTTTTACATTTTGCACTTTGATAAGTTTATAAGGGTGTAAATGGCAGTCCAAACACGAGAGGCCGAGAAAATGCAAAGTGCCCAGTTCTTGCAAGAAATTAATTTTAAACTGGATTTATTACCGGTGCTTTCGCAGAAAGTTAATACGATTCCTGAACTTTCGGATAGCATTGATGCCATACAAGTACAGTTAAGTAACATTATTACGCAGTTATCTAACAATGCTAAGACAAATGATGAAATTAAAAAAGAGCTGGAAAATGTGAAATCTAACCTAGCAGTCTCTTATGAACGAGCCAACAAGCTCGAAGCAGAGCAGAAAAGAACGAATTTAATCTTCTATAATTACACCCCTCAACAACTCGGCGATTATACTCTGAAGCAAGAAATAACGGGGTTATTAAATCGTACTATGCCGTCTCTCGGGATAAATCGAAGTGATATACGTGACATTTTTAGATTGAAATCTGGGCCGATAGTAGTAAAGCTAAACTCGGTTGAAATCAGAGACTATATTTTAAGAAACAGCTCCGTATTAAGAAGGTTTGGTTTATCGGTGGCTCCGGATTACACAGCTATACAAAGGGAGGCCCGTAAACATTTAAAGGAAATGTTAACTACTGCGCAAAATGATGGCCGTGATGCAAAATTACGAGGTGACAAACTATTCATCGAAGGCCGAATATTCAGGTATGATGGAAATTCAATAGTCGAGATTAAGCGTAATTTGAAGCCAGTACAAAATTCTGGTCCACCCTTTAGTGCTAGGCTCCCAAATGATCCCAATAATATTCCGATGAGGCTAGTTAGTGATGCCAGTGATAGTGATACTGAGACATTAGTACCATCGACCACCACTCCTCAGGCAGTATCGACAGCTAAAAGACCTTCTAGTGCTATTATCAGCCCAAATGACTTGTTTCGACCAGGTACTCGTAATGTAGCACCCAAAGGAAGCCATTCGCCAAGAAAGAAGTTTAATGATAGACATCGTGGTGGTTTTTCACGTGATTTTTATTACAATAAACACTGAAGTGAGTTAGCGGATATAAATAACCGCACTCGTGAGTATTATCATATTGCCTTTCCCCCGACTAAGACTAGTAACGAGCAATCTCAACCAAAGGCTAGTGATGTTAACGTGCTAACAGAAGGCGTAGAAACATAGGATATAGAGGGCCATATACTGAGTCTAGTGTCATGGAACATACAAGGATTACGTGATAAGTTGACCTATTTATATGACGATTTATTTTCGTTTGATGTGATTTCGCTGATTGAAACATGGAACGATTGTTCTCCTATATCACCTCTCCCCGGGTATTTCGTTGAACAGACCGTGCGTAATGTAGCAAGAAATAATAGACATTATGGTGGCATTTTGGTTTTGGTTAAAGCATCTGCTATTGACGGCTATGAGAGAATTAGTAGTAGATCTGAAAACTTGCTTTGGCTGTCTATTTATCTGAAATGTGGGAAGCAATTAATTTTGGGTGTAGTGTATATACCTCCACAGAATAGTTCGTACAATCGAGAAAATACTTGGGAAATTTTAGGGGAAGAATTTTCGTTAATACAAGAAAGTTATAAAGATCTGGATTGTGTGTTAATGGGGGATTTCAATGCTTATACCGGCCTGGAGGCTGAGATCCCAGATGTGTTGATCCCAGATTTAGGTGATTTTGTCCCAATTTGTTGTAGAATACCACGAAGCAACAAGGATGAAAAAAGAAAAATAAATGTATGGGGAAGAAAGCTCCTGGCGTTTTGTGGGGAACATGGTCTGATGATTGCGAATGGTAGGTTTGGGAAGGATAAGGGTAGGGGCGAGTTCACTTGCCTTTCGGGTCCAATTCCAAGTGTTGTAGATTATGTGCTAATTAATACGCAACTTGTACCTGAATCAATAAATATGGGAGTATTAGATTTAGTTGGATCTGATCATAGAGCTATTATGCTTGAGGTGAAGATTGGGCAGTTTGCGAAACACGGTTCACGACTAAGAAATTTCTATAATGCGGATTATAGAAAAATAGGTTTAGGAAAACGAATTAGAAATGATTTAACAGATAAAGATATTGAGGCATTTAGAAGGGAGCTATTGGACTCGCATGTAAAAAATAATTTGAAAGCGTTAGAAGACAATGAAAAAGATGCACATAGTGTAATTATGCTGTTAAATGAAATAATGGGCAGTTGTGCAGAATCATGTGGCCTAACTAAAAAATTAAAAAAGAATGAGGGATATTTTGACTTGGATTGCAAGTTAATGAAAGAAGAAGCAAAATATTTATTAAATCGTTTGAATGAATTTGATAGCGCGGAAGATCAAAGTCTAAAATTGGCTAATTATAAAGATAAAAGAAGAGAATATAAAAGTTTACTAAAAAGAAATAAAAAAGAGTACGAGCATAAGAAGAAACTGGATATCGCTGATGATTTTAGAAATAAAGATTTTAAAAAGTTTTGGGGCTATATAAAGAATGATAGTGGAAGGAGAAATGTTAATACCCAGGCTGTTCCAGAAGCTGATTCATGGCCTGATTACCTAAATAATTTAGAAGGTGTTTGTGCAGATCTTCAGGAGGTAGCGCATACCCCAGAGATGGTTATTTATCCCATGAGAGAACATGATTACGATTTAGTGGGTGATGTGAATGGCCAAGAGATTAAGTCAATATTTAAGAAGTTAAAAGGTGGTACTGCTGCGGGTGTTGATGGTATACCAATATTGTTATTTAAGAATTTTCTTTCCATTTTGATACCGATAATTGTTCTTCTTTGTAATAAGGTGTTAAGGTCAGGGCAATGGCCAAGCGCTTGGAAGACATCATTGTTTATACCACTTTTTAAGAGAGGAAACCCGAAGGCTCATGAAAATTATCGTTTAATAGCACTTGTCCCTGCTTTAAGTAAGGTTTTGGAGAAAATATTAGATACCAGGCTTTCCAATTGGTTAAATACAAATAATTTAATACATGAGGAACAAGGAGGTTTCAGGACAGGGTATGGGACGACAGATAGTGTGTTTATTTTAAAGGCATTAATAGATAAATATGGAAAGGGTAAAACTTGTCTTTATGTGGGATTTCTGGATCTCCATAAGGCTTTTGATAGTGTCGACAGAGAGTTATTGAAGGATGCCATGCTAAATATTGGCCTTCCCCATTCATTTGTTAGATTGATAGTGAGCATGTATACTTGTGTGAGTGGAATCATTCAAGTTGGTAATAGGTTTTCGAAGCTTTTTGATATTAAGCGGGGAGTAAAACAGGGCAGCACCCTTTCACCTAAGTTGTTTAATATTTTTATTAATGATGTTGTTAATTTTCTAGAGAATAGATGGGCTCCGAAAGTTAGCCTAGGGACTCAAAAACTATCTCTCTTATTATTTGCAGATGATATTGCTTTGGTGGCTAATAAACCGCAAGATCTACAGACTCTTTTGAATCTCATAGAAGAATATTTGCATATAAAAAAGTTAAGGCTGAATACTGAAAAGAGCGAAGTTGTTATTTTTAAAAAAAAGAAGGTTGGGGACGATGAAAAATATACGTTTAAATTTAATAATAAGGAACTATTTATAAGTAAAAGAATAAAATATTTAGGCTTTATCTTATCGGAAAATGGAAGCCTAAGGAGTCATGTTGATGAAATAATTAAGAGAGGTAGGGTGGCCATGTCAGCTATATTTAGAAACCCGACGATAATGGGGATCAAAAACCTAAAAATGCATAAAAGAATATTTAACACAAAAATTTTACCCGTAATAGAATATGGAGCAGAGATATGGGGTGGAGAAACGGTGCAGCAACTGGAGTCCCTACAGCTCCAGTATTATAAAAGAGTGTTTGGTTTACATCAGACAACTCATTCACAGATTCTGAAAGGTGATATGGGCCTGTTTTCTTTAAAGCTACGTAGGTATATTTTAATGCTTAGATTCTGGTTGAAGTTAACTAAGAGTAATGAAGATAGACTAGTAAGAGTGGCATATGAAGAGATGTTGAAATGTGGTTTAAAAACCTCGTGGCCATCCCAAATTAAATCATTACTAGAAAAAGTAGGAATGCCTTATTTATGGAATAATGGTCTTTGCTCTCGCGATGTACCAGCAAATTTAGAAAGCCAGGTACGATTTATATTAGAGAGTCAGGAAATTCAGCATTGGCAAGGGCTGGTTCTTGATTCTACAACCCTACAACATTATAATCAGGCAAAACCTAGTTTTGGGGAGGAAGTTTATTTTAAACTTAATTTACCGGCTATGATTCTACGTCGTTGGATTCAGCTTAGGGCAAATTGTCTTCCAATCCAGAACAGGCAAAAAACGTTCGACAAAAATAAAATGATAGTTGGTCCTGATAGGCGGTATCTTTGTCCTCTTTGTAAAGATGATGATGAAGACTTGGATCATTTTCTCCGGAAATGCCCGGTGCTCTTGGATTTACGGGAAATTTATTTGCATGGGATTAATTTGATGCTTCCAGGTATTCTACAAAATAGTAACCCAACCACAATATTTCGAGTGGGAGTATATATAGAAAAATCTTTAATAAGAAGAAAAAGTTTTATATGATTAATTTCTTTTGTAGTTAGATTAGGTACTTTTTGCGTTGAATTCTGTTTTTTTTTTTGTGCGTGTTCGTACTGTTGTTAATTTCCTTGCTTGTCTGTTATTTATTTATATTTTGTGTGTATATGGCCCACGGGTTTTTGAAATACACTTATCTATCTATCTATCTATAGACGTTTTCAGGGGGATTTTTTTGGTTTTGGGGGTAGGGTTGAGGGGAGGAGGCTATGTGGGAGGATCTTTCCTTGGAGAAATATGTCATGGGGGAAGAAAAATTCAATGAAAAGGGCGTAGGGCGCAGGACGAATCTGGTCACTTTAGAAAAAAACGTCAAATTCAGAGCTTAATATACAATGCTGGGTGTTCGACCAACAGTTTTAAAATGTTTTGAAATAGATAATACGGAATTCGAGAGGCTAGATCTAGAACGGCTAGATCTAGAAGTATATCATCCGCATATGCAATACAACAGACATTTACCAAATTACAAAAAAGAAAGGGCATAATTTTGTATAACACACTGCAGATACAAATACTGAAAAGATACGGTGAAAGAAAACCACCTTGACGCACTTCCAAGCGGGTTGGAATATTCCCATAACAATTAGAGTGAAACTTAACCGAATATGGGAATCAAACAGTTCGTGGTAACCCGGCTCAATAGTAAACAAAACTCTAAAACACGGAAGTTTGATGCTAAAAGATATATCAAAGGAATCGGATTTTTATGCTGATTTTAAATATATACGTTTCATCAAATTAAGTCTTTGTCATCAAAAGTTACGAGCCTGAGAAAATTTGCCTTATTTTGGAAAATAGGGGGTAACACCCCCTAAAAGTCATAGGACCTTAACAAAAATTGCACCATCGCATTCAGCGTATCAGAGAACCCTATAGAAAAAATTTCAAGGTCCAATCTACAAAAATGTGGAATTTCGTATTTTTTTGCCAGAAGACAAATAACGGGTGCGTGTTTATTTATTTTTTTTTCCAGGGGTCATCGTATCGACCAAGTGGTCCTAGAGTGTTGCAAGAGGGCTCATTCTAACGGAAATAAAAAGTTCTAGTGCCTTTTTAAGTGACCAAAAAAATTTGAGGGCACCTAGGCCCCCTCCCACGCTCATTTGTTTCCCAAAGTCAACGGATCAAAATTTTGAGATAGCCATTTTGTTTCGCATAGTCGAAAACCATAATAGCTATGTCTTTGGGGATGACTTCCCCCCCCCACAGTCCGTGGGGGAGGGGCTGCAAGTTACAAACTTTGACCAATGTTTACATACAGTAATAGTTACTGGGAAGTGTACCGACGTTATCAAGGGGATTTTTTTGGTTTGGGTGTGGGGTTCAGGGGAGGGGGTTATATGGGAGGATATTTCCTTGGAGGAATATTTCATGGGGGAAGAGAAATTCGATGAAAAGGGTGCAGGACTTTCTAGCATTACTATAAAAAAAAACAATGAAAATATAAACATGAAAAAGTTTTTTCAATTGAAAGTAAGGAGAAGCATTAAAACTTAAAACAAACAGAGATTATAACGCATATGAGGGGTTCTAAAAATACTTTAGCATAAAGAGCGAGGTATTTAGGAGGAGATAAATACTTCGCTCTTTATGCTAAAAAAAATTTTAAGTAATTTCAACTATTTATTCTACGGCCTTTCTGATTCAGGGGTCATTCTTAAAGAATTGGGACAAAACAAGATTTAGTGTGAAGAGCAAGGTATTAACGAGGGGACCAACCCTCTCAAATATGTAATCAAAAATATAAGAATATAAAAGTTTGTTACGTAAGTTAATTCTTAAGTTACGTATTTTGTTTACTAATAAAAACGTTCGTTAAAAATTACAAGATCTAGTTGCCTTTTTAAGTAACCGAAAAATTGGAGGGCAACTAGTCCTCCTTCCCCACCCCTTATTTCTCAAAATCGTCTGATCAAAACTAAGAGAAAGCCATTTAGCCAAAAAAAGAATTAATATGCAAATTTCATTTTAATAATTTATGTACGGATAGCCAAAATCAGACATGCATTAACTCAAAAACTTTCAGAAATTAAATAAAAAAAAACAAGTTTTTTGAAATGAAAGTAAGGAGCGACATTAAAACTTAAAACGAACAGAAATTACTCCGTATATGAAAGGGGCTTTTCCTCCTCGACACCCGGCTCCTTGCGCTAAAGTTTGATTCTTTCTCGCAACTCTACTTTTTAAAACAATAAAAAACTTTAGCGTAAGGAGCGGGGTGTCGAGGAGGAAAAGCCCCTTTCATATACGGAGTAATTTCTGTTCGTTTTAAGTTTTAATGTCGCTCCTTACTTTCATTTCAAAAAACTTGTTTTTTTTATTTAATTAACTTTTAAGGTTGGCTCATTCGATCGGAATTTGAAACTTCTAGCTCTTTCCTAAGAGCTTTCCTAACTTGAAACTTTTTTGCAATTAAAAAATGAACAAAATATAAATAAAACAAGAGCTAAGAGCTCATATGGCACTTGTGACGAGGCAAGAAGAGCTAAGAGCCAAGAACCCATATGATATGAGCTCTAGCGAAATTCTAAGAATCAATAGATTGATTTAAAAGGAAAATCAGAGGCTTAATGCCGGTCAGGATTTAAAATAAGAGCTCTGAGTCATGATTTCCTTCTAACTGTCAAAATTCATTAAGATCCGATCACGCACTCGTAAGTTATAAATACCTCATTATTTCTAATTTTTCCTCTCCTTTTAGCCTCCCAGATGGTGGAATCTGAGAAAAGGACTTCCTCAAGTCAATTTGTTGCAGTTCCCTGACACGCCTATCAATTTTCATCGTTCTAGCACGTCCAGAAGCACCAAACTCGCCAAATCACTGAAAACCTCCCCCCCCAACTCCCCCAAAGAGAGCAAATCCAGTACGGTTACGTCAATCATGTATCAAGGACATTTGCTTATTCTATCCACCAAGCTTCATCCCGACTCCTCCACTCCAAGCGTTTTCCAAGATTACCCCCTCCAACTCCCCCCAATGTCAAAAGATCTGGTCAGGATTTGAAATGAGAGCTCTGAGACATGGATTCCTTCTAAATATTAAATTACATTAAGATCCAATCACCTATTCGTAAGATAAAAAGCCCCAATTTTCACGTTTTGCATCATTGGCGCTTTACTGAAAACGAACTATACTACAAATATTTTCTTTTGTGCTTATTGGGCAACAATATTGAAAATGAACATAAAAATCACAGTAAAATTAAATTTTGAACTGATGAGCTTTCAGTAATTAATATCATTATATGTCAAACATTTAGTTTCATTTAATAGTTCTTTCCAAAACCGTTCAAGACAAATGTAGCTTCACTACAAACGAAAGTTTGGATACTAATCCCTTCCCTAACTGTAATTAAATAAAAAAAAAACAAGTTTTTTAACTGAAAGTAAGAAGCGACATTAAAACTTAAAACGAACAGAAATAACTCCATGCATGATAGGGGATGTTCCCTTCTCAACGCCCCACTCTTTACGCTAGAGTTTTAACCTTTCTCTCAATTCTACCATATTAAACAGTAAAAAAAAACTTTCGCGTAGAGAGCGGGGTGTTGAGAAGGGAACATCCCCTTTCATACATGGAGTAATTTCTGTTCGTTTTAAGTTTTAATGTCGCTCCTTACTTTCAGTTAAAAAACTAGTTTTTATGGCACTTGGTATTAACCAAGTGACATATAGCAATCGCAAATTCTGTCGGTCTGTTAGTCTGTCTGTCGGTCTGTCGGTCCTGGTTTTGCTACTTTAGGCACTTCCAGGTAAGCTAGGACGATAAAATTTGGCAGACGTATCAGGGACCGGACCATATTAAATTAGAAATAGTCGTTTTCCCGATTTATTCATCTGGGGGGGGAGTGGGGGCCCGTTAATTCGGAAAAAAAGAAAAAAGGAAGTATTTTTAACTTACGAACGGTTAATCAGATCTTAATGAAATTTGATGTTTGGAAGGACATCGTGTCTCAGAGCTGTGTCAATCCCCAACCGGATCTTGTGACATTGGGGGGGATTTGGGAGGGGAAAACCTAAAATCTTGGAAAACACTTAGAGTGGAAGGACCGGGATGAAACTTGGTTGAAAATAAGCCCAAGTCCTAGATACATGATTGACATAACTGGAACAGATCCGCTCTCTTTGGGGTGGTTGGGGGGGGGGGGGTTGATTCTGAAAAATTACAAAAAATGAGGTATTTTTAACTTACGAACGGGTGATCGGATCTCAATGAAATTTGATATTTGGATGGATATCGTGTCTCAAAGCTCTTATTTTAAATCTCGATTGGATCTGGTGACATTTGGGGGAGTTTGGGGTGGGAGAATCTAAAATCATGGAAAACGCTTAGATCGGAGGGATCAGGATGAAACTTGGTGCGAAAAATAAGCAGAAGTATTAGATACATGATTGACGTAATTGGAAGGTATCCGCTCTATTTGGGGGGGGGGGGGTAATTCTGAAAAATTAGAAAAAATGACGCATCTTTAACTTACGAAGGAGTGATCGGATCTTCATGAAACTTCAAATTTAGAAACCTCGTCCTTCGAGGATCTCAAAATCTCAACCGGATCCAGCGTCATTGGGGGGGCAGTTGGGGGGGACCGGAAATCTTAGAAAATACTTAAAGCGGAGAGATCAGGATGAAACTGGATGGGAAGAATAAAAACCTGTCTAAGATACGTGACTGACATAACCAGACCGGATCTGTTTCTTTGGTGGAGTTGGGGGGGGATTCGTAAAAATGAGGTATTTGTAACTTACGAAAGGGTGACCAGATCTTGATGGAACTTGATATTTAGAAGGGTCTTGTGCTTTAAAGCTCTAATTTTAAATTCCGACCAGATCCTGTGACATTGGGGGGAGTTGGAGGGGGGAACCAGAATTCTTAGAAGACGTGAAAATTGGGATATTTTTTTCTTACGAATAGGTGATCGGATCTTAATGAAATTTGATATTTAGAAGGAATCCAAGTCTCAGAACTCATATTTCAAATCCCGACCAGATCTTTTGACATTGGAGGGAGTCGGAGGGGGAAATCTTGGAAAAAACTTGGAGCGGAGGAATCGGGATGAAGTTTGGTGGATAGAATAAGCAAATGTTCTTGATACGTGATTGACGTAACCGTACCGGATTCGCTCTCTTTGTGGGAGTTGGGGGGAGGGGTTCAATGATTTGGCAAGTTTGGTGCTTCTGGACGTGCTAGAACGATGCTAGGACGATTGGTAAGTGTGTGAGGGAGCTGCACAAATTGACCTGATAAAGTCGTTTTCCCAGATTTGACCATCTGGGGGGCTAAAGGGAGAGGAAAAATTAGAAAAAATTAGGTATTTATAACTTACGAGTGGGTTATCGGATCTTAATGAATTTTGATATCTAGAAGGACATCGTGACTCAGAGCTCTTATTTTAAATCCTGACCGGCATTAAGCCTCTGATTTTCCTTTTAAATCAATCTATTGATTCTAATAATTTTGTTAGAGCCCATACAATATGAGCTCTTGGCTCTTAGCTCTTCTTGCCTCGTCACAAGTTCCATAAGAGCTCTTAGCTCTTGTTTTATTTAGTTCTTCTTTTATTTAATTTCTTAACGTTTTTGAATTAATGCATGTTTGATTTTGGCTCTCTACACATACATTATTGAAATGAAATTAATTCTTTTTTTGGCTAAATGGCTTTCTCTTAGTTTTGATCAAACAATTTTGAGAACTAAAGGGTGGGGAAGGATGCTTAGTTGCCCTCCAATTTTCCGGTTACTTGAAAAGGCAACTAGAACTTCTAACTTTTCACGAACATTTTTATTAGTACAAAATATACGTAACTTAAAAATTAACTTACGTAACAAACTTGTATATTCTTACATTTTTATTATGTATATGAGGGGGGTTTGTCCCCTCGTTAATACCTCGCTCTTTGCACTAAATATTAAGTTTTGTCCCAATTCTTTAAGAATGACCCCTGAATCAGAATGGCCCTAGAATAAATAGTTGAAATACAAAAAATACTTTAGCATAAAGAGCGAGCTATTTACGAGGAGAAGAAATCCTCATATGCGTAATGATATCTGATCGTTTTAAGTTTTAATGCTACTCCTTACTTTCAATTGAAAAAACTTTTTAATGTTTATTTTTTCATTATTTTTTATAGTAATTCTAGAAAATCCTGCGCCCCTTTCATTGAATTTCTCTTCCCCCATGACATTTTCCTCCAAGGAATGATCCTTCCACAGATCCCCCTCCCCTCAACCCCGCCCCCAAACCAAAAAAATTCTCCTGAGAAAGTCTGTACACTTCCCAATAACCATTACTGTATGTAAACACTGGTCAAAGTTTGTAACTTGTAGCCCCTCCCCTGGGGACTGTGGAGGGGTAAGTCATCCGCAAAGACATACTTATCATGATTTTCGACTATGCTGAACAAAATGGTTATCTCAAAATTTGATCCGTTGACTTTGGGAAAAACAATGAGCGTGGGAGGGGGCCTAGGCACCCTCCAATTTTTCAGTCACCTAAAAAGGGCACTTGAACTTTTCATTTCCGTTAGAATGAGCCCTCTCGCGACATTCTAGGACCACTTGGTCGATACGATGACCCCTAGGAAAAAAAACTAAACACCCACCCGTGATCGGTCTTCTGGCAAAAAATACAAAGTTCCGCACTTTTTTAGATAGGAGCTTTTTTCAGTAAGTTTCCCTGATACGCTGAATGCGATTATGTAATTTTTGTTAAGATTCAATGACTTTTAGGGGGGTGTTTCCCCCCATTTTCCGAAATACGGCAAATTTTATCCGGCTCGTAACTTTTGGTGACAAAGAGTAAATTTGATATATTTAAAATCAGCAAGAAAATCCGATTCTTTTTATGTATCTTTTGGTCTCAAAATTCCGTTTTTTAGAGTTTTGTTTACTATTGAGCCGGGTCGTTCCTACAACAGTTCGTTACCACGAACTGTTTGAAAGTCTAAAGCCTACTATGTCATTGGTGCTTCGCTGAAAACGAATTATATTACAAATATTTCCTTTTCCAGTTATTGCAGCATTGGAAATGAAAATAAAATTACAGAGAAATAAAATCTTGAAGCGATTGATCTCTCAACAACTAATAGCATTATATATCAAACATTCAGTTTCATTTTATTTGTACTTTACAAGACTGTTAAAGACACATATAGTGTTCAGCAAAGCGCGAATGACGCAGTAGGTTTTAGGCTTTTATAGTGAACAAAGAGGTAAAACCCAAACTCTTCTTTGTAGAGATTTTTGTTCGTTTCAAGCTGGATTAGTTTCACTAATTTTCACTAATTAGTTTCAATCTAAGTTTCACTCGTTTTAAGATTGATTTACTCATTTATATGAGTAACTACTGTTTGTTTATTTAATTGATGTTCGTTTTGGGTTTCATTTATGCCTCAATAGCAAAATATTTTGTTTTTTTTAAGTTTGATTAGCATATTCAACTTAAGCTTTACTCCTTTTTATATATATTATTTCATTTATATTGGTACCTGTTATGTGTGTGGTTGTGTTCCTTTTGGGTTTCATTTATTCTTTAATAGTAATTTCTGGTTGTTTCGAGCTAGTGTTATTGTAGGTTTTTAATTCTTCTGATTTTAAGTTTAATATGGCCTTACTTTTCTTTAGAAAACTTCTTTTTCAGAAAGTTTTTTCTTAATTAATTTAAAGAAAAAAGGCTATTGTACATAGAAATATTCTAGTTTTGTGCTTACACAACCACGATCAAATTTTTGTTAGTTAAACGCCAAAAATTTTAATTATAAATTTACGTTTTAGTAAACCACACACAAACGGATATACATAAAAATCTTCATATTTCAAAAATTTAGAAAAACTCAAACATTTGTTTGATTACATATGCCATGTAGCAAAATGTCTGCACTACAGTAAAATTCAAACAATCAGACTTAATTTTTACTGTCATTGGTACATTAAGAAAAAGAAGCCTTTTTTGATTCATTGCAATCGCGGGATCCCATTTTCTTAAATCCAATTGCCGGCCATTTTAGCTAAGAGCCAATTTCCCTTGTAATTGACCACACACAAAAGTACATGACACTTGGCCAAATTCCTGGGACATTTCCAACCTAGGTATCTATCCTTGATTTTCCTTTCCAAAGAGTCAACCAGTTGCTCATTAAGCTTCAAGCTGTGTAGAGGCTGGGGGAGAACAGCTCAAACCGAGAATTGGACAATCAAATCATCAAACTTTGTATTCTTGGACATCCGTGAAGGTACATGTTATCTGAAGTTGTTTAAACAGAAAAGTCAAACTTAAAATAATTTGTAAATATTTACTAAAATTTGGAAAAAGTTTCGAGTCTATCCAGAATTTTGTTTTTGAGTTATCAAGGAGTTTTTCGGTTTTTGGGTGATCCTACCGGTATATATTTGCAAGTGTGTATTTGTGATTTTTGGATTTTATGCTGGAAATCCCGATCCATGACCTCCTCTTGGTATAGCCTATATTATTATAATATACAGCTATAACTTTCTTCTCTCTTTATTAATCTGAAAATATTTCTGCGATTAGAAAAGCTTGAGAGAAAAAATGTTTGATTATGTTCTCAATACTTACTTTTTAATTAAAATTAGCTCATAATGTTAAGCGCCAAGACGATTTTTATTACAATAAAAATTGTAAATAAATTGAATTAATCAGCGTAATTAGAGATAGGACGAGTAATTAAGGCGCATTTACCGCCCATGTCCTCTTTCTCTGTCTTCCACAAAAAAAAATGGTTGGATTTTTCGGGTCCAGAAAACAATCCCTAAAAGTTTTAAGCTAATCCCAAACCCAATATGTCAAGCAAGCCCCCATTTTTCTCTTGTAAGACCTATACGTAAACAATTGGCAGTTTGGCTTATTTATGGTCCTTGGTCCTGGGGCTGCGGGGGTAAGGCTATCCCCGGAGACATATTTATTGGACGTTTTGACTATTTTGAAGAAACTCCATATCCGAAATTTTTTATCGGATAGTTTTAAATGGAGAGGGGGAAGTTCTACGACCTCTCCTTCTGTACAAAGCTGTAGGGGGGATAAGAAAAAACAATACTTTGAGGGATATTGCTCTTTACTTATGAAACACTGGAGTGATACCTCAATAAACAGACGAAATTTCGTATTGCATCTTAATGGGGTGGTCAAGGATGCGCGTTTTTTTTTTTTTTTTTTTTTTTTTTTTTTTTTTTTTTTTTTTTTTTTTTTTTTTTTTTTTTACGAGCATAGTATTGAATCAGAATTCGGGCAAAATTGGAAAAAGCCTCATTTAAGTAAAATATTTAGAACTATCAAAAGGACCTGTACAAAAGATTCCTTTTTCGACTCAATACTTTTAGGTCCGGTGACGCATTGCACCCCTAAACATATACACAGATTACTCAAAATGAATGACTATTATAGATAGTAATTTTTATAGCTTCACTTGAATGAGTTGATTCACCTGAAATTTTATTCATAATGCATAGTATCGCATAAATGTACACCAATTAAAAAGGGAAAGTGGATGGCACTTTCCCAAAACCTCCCTTTTTTGAAGTAACATATTTACACTAATCATAAAGAATGGGTTCTGGGACGGTATAAGATTCTGTCCAAACGATCTTTACTGTTCTAGTGCTCTTTTCAAGTAGTAAAACGATAATACCTTTTGAAACGGCTGTTATCACACCGATAATTCTGACTCACATTAGGCCCAGAAATTGTGTGATTGCCATTTTATTAAGGGTAACAAAGATTATTAACAATGATACTGGTTTGGATAAAAAAAAACGGTTTTCACCGCTTTTCACGGTCACACTCCTGCAAAGTACTGCATTTTGGTTTATATTATGATGCACCCATATATTTATCCACCATATTTATCCACCCATTATGCACCCTACGAAAACAAGTTAAAAAGTGACAGAAATTAAATGTAAAAATAAGTCTTAGCGTGAAATGAAAGAGTGACGCATAAAGTCAAAAATGAAATAAATTAACCTTGAATATTCAAAGGGCTGCTTCTCTTCACATTCAATCTCTCTTTTTAGTCTAGTAAAAATACGGTTTTGACGCGGCATTTGAGCAACAGAAATTTTTAGGCACCAACATGTTCAGAAAAGTTCGCTTAATACAATATCCAAAATCGCCCAAAATACGCCGTGCAGAAATACCTATTTTTCAGGGAAAAGAAGTGGATATCTAGAATCTCGGTCTCTATAATGTTTTCTGGACTGAAAATATCGGCCACTGATGGATTGATTCAGTTTTTGGATTGACATCGTTGACCTCAAGTATGTACTCTCGATGGAAAAGGAACCTTTCATGGAATAGGAATTATATTGGCTACAAAACCTGCCCAGTAACGAGCTACACTGTGCAGACTAGAGGTTAGTGGTGAAATGCTGAAATCAATCAGCTGAGTACCATTTCACTTCTATAAGACCTCAAGTATGAAGCTCTACCTCCTTTGCAAGACTGCTCTTCAGCTTACTATGGTACAACTTCTGGTATTTTGCCAGGCCTCGTTGCGGTTGAACGGTTTTAAGTATACATCAGAGACTTGTTCCACCCGGGTATGGCAGCTAGAAGTTGTTACATAAGCCCAACCAAAGTTCAGCAAATGCTCGATCAAGGTTCAGGGACAGCTTCAACACTGAACTCCACAGCTGATTCGGGTTTTTCCAAGCAATCCAAGTGTTTTACTGCTCTTCAGCAAACACAGAACAACTGATTGCGACAGGTGAAAAGACTCTTGCACTTGTACAGAGCCAGGTCCGATGAATCCTTAACTAAACTCCGAAACCATCTGTTCATATTAGTAATATCCAGTGAGGATAGATCTCTCCACGATGAACTCTTACCGCAAACACCTGCGACTGCAAACTCCACTACCTGCTTGTTTATTTTCATAAGATGATATGGTTGCGCAGCGACATTTCTTGCACCTGAATATTGGGGCTGAAAACTTTCATCAAACGGCTATATGCCCATTATAACAGATATACCACCTGCTCCTGAAAGCCTTCTCAAACCGATACACTGCAGCTGCAAAGGTGACTGTGAAAGCCTGCGATGAACTTGCAAAAAGAGTGGCCTCTTCTGCGCTGTTGCTGGTAACCAGTAACATGGAACTAGATGCCTCAACTTTTCTTTGGACCTTTATGATCTCTATAACTAATGTGATTAAACCAATCTTTTTGTTTTTTGCAGAAACTTTGCTGAAATTAAACTCCCCCTCTTTTCTCGGAAAAGGGGCATTTTGCGCGTATTATTTCAAAACAAATTTTTGAACATTTCGGTGTTCATATGTGTACAAACACTGCACAAATTAAAATTCTGATTTCTCAACCCCTCTACCTTGTTTAGGGTAGGAATGGGATACTAAGTGACAGAGTTTTCCAATTATGGTGTCATTTTTGGCCTTCCCAGACTTAAATTAAGATACAACCCTTTCAATCCATAAAGTACTGCAAAATTCAGATTCCGATTGTTCATCCCCCTCTGACGTCACTTAAGGTGGAAATGGGGTACTAAGTGACAACATTTTCTGCTACTGATATCATTTTTGGTCTCCTCTGACATGAATTATTCTAAAAAGACCTTTGAGTTATATATTTTTTCAATTATGTTATTAAAGTATTATGATAGGCTACCACGAAGGGTGAAAACCCTTCTGACCTCACCTAGGGTGAAAATGGGATTCTAAGTGATAGAATTTTTCAAGCGCGATGTGAATCCACCAAATAATTGTAATGTTAAGATTCTGATTTTTCATCTCCCTCTGACCTCGCTTAGGATAGAAAGGGGGTTTAGGCCGATTTTGAATGTTTTGGATGACAAAAATAGCGGAGTAATTCCAAATTTTTTGTCTACTTAATACCATTTGCTTATGGTATTATAAGTTATTTGCTTATGGTATAATTATATATTATTTGCTTATGGTATTTTTACCCCTTCTGACCTCACCTAGGGTGAAAATGGGATACTAAGTGATAGAATTTTTCAAGCGTGATGTGAATCCATCAAATAATTGTAATGTTAAGATTCTGATTTTTCATCTCTCTCTGACCTCGCTTAGGACACAGAGGGGGGTTTATGCCGATTTTGGATGTTTTGGATGACAAAAATAGCCGAGTAATTCCAAATCTTTTGCCTACTTAATACCTTTTAAAACATTTGAATAACAATTTTTAGGCCTACATAAATGTAACTTCTAAGTAATAAACTAAACATCCTCAAATGGGGACACCACTTCTCAGAACCATTATGATAAGATAATATTAAGATAAGATTTATCAAAAAGTTCGTGGTAATGAAATGTAGTAAGGAGCGACCCGGCTCAATAGTAACTGAAACTCTAAAAAACGGAATTTTGACACCAATAGTTACATCAAAAGAATCAAATTTTCATGCTGAATAGTTTCATCTTTAGTTCAAAATATAAGTTTCATCAAGTTTAGCCTTACCCATCAAAAGTTACGAGCCTGAGAAATTTTTCCTTATTTTAGAAAATAGGGGAAAACACCCCCTAAAAGTCAAAGAATCTTAACAAATCACAGGCTGTTCCCTCCTCAGTGCCCTGCTCTTTACGCTGATTTTTTTTTTTTACTGTTTTAAAAAGTAAGGTTGAGAGAAAGAGTCAAACTTTAGTCTAAAGAGCAGGGTGCTGAGGAGGGAACAACTCCTTTCATGTACGGAGTAATTTCTGTTCGTCTTAAGTTTTAATGTTGCTCCTTACTTTCAGTGAAAAAAACATGTTTTTTTTTATTTAATAAATCATAAAACACACATAAAATATTAGATTACTATTCCCCCAAAGGTTCATTGGCCTTTTAAAGAAAGGGGGAGACAAACGAGTAACTTACCCAGGAAAAAAATAATCTCTTACTGACAGAGAGGATAGTAAAAAGGAAAAGAAAATAAATATAAATAAATTAAAAACTATAGTAAATGGATTGAATGGACTAAATTAATTAAGTAGATTAAATAGATTCCACTAAAGTAATAATAAAAATCAATAAATAAATGGATAAAAATAACTTTTAAGAAACCAAATAATTTTTTTACATTTTTTTTTTTTTAACAACCTGAGTGAGCGTCACCTACGAGGTGATTCAGGCAACTTAATACATATTAAATAGAAAAAAAAGTTTTTTCAACTAAAGTAAGGAGCAACATTAAAACTTAAAACGATAAAAAATTATTACGTATATGAGGAGGTTCGCTCCTTCGTCATTACCTCGCTCTTTACTCTAGAATTTGAATTTTGTTCCAATTTTTTAAGAATTACCCTGAACCACAAAGGCCGTTTAATAAGAATAAATAGCTCTTTTGAAAGTACTAAAAAAAGCTTTAGCCTAAAGAGCGAGGTATTAACGAGGGAAATACGTAATAGCCTAATTTATGTTAGTTTTGAGTTTTAATGTTGCTCCCTACTTTCAGTTGAAAAAGCTTGTTTTTTTTATTTAATTTTTGTTCATTTTTTAAATAATGCTGGGAAATCCAGTGCCCCTTTCATGGAAAATTTTCTTCTGAATGAAAAATCCTCCATGGAAAGATCCTTCCACGTAACCTACAGAGTTCATAATTTGCAGCGCTTCCCCTGTGGACCTTGGGGAATTAATCCATCCTTAAAGACATACCTATTAGATTTTTCGAATAAGCTGAAAAAAATGGCTGCCTCAAAATTTTGATCTGGTGACTTCTGAAAAATTGAAAGTGGGAGGGGGCCTAGTTGCCCTCGAATTTTTCGGTCAATTAAAAAAACTCTAAAGCTTTTAATTTCCGCTCAAATCAGCCATCTTGTGATATTCTAGGACCACTGGGTCGATACCATCACCCCTGGGATAAATAATAAAAAAAAAACAGATAAACACGCATCTGGATCTTTATTCTCGCAAAACACACAAAATTCCACATTTTTTCAGATAGGAGCTAGGAACCTCTACAGCACGTTTCTATGATACTTTAAATCTGATGCTGTGATTTTCATTAAGATTCCATGACTTTTAGGGGTTCCCCTCTTTTTTGAAAATAAGGAAAACATTTTCAGGCTCTTGACTTTGGATGGGTAATACTAAACTTGATGAAACTTATATATGTGAAATCAGCATTAAAATCCAATTCTTTTGATGTATCTAATGGTATCGAAATTCCGTATTTTTAGAGTTTCGGTTACTATTGAACCGGGTCACTCCTTATTTAAGGTCCGTTACCATGAACTGTTTGACAATATGACTCGCCATCAAAGGATTGAAATCTGACCTTAAACAAGGGGTAAAAGGAAATTGAATATGCTTTTTTGTATAGCGAAAATTATAATTGCATTTCAATAAAATTAAAATTCAATTACGAATGTTTAGGCAACTATTTTCAGTGGGAAAACGCTCCTCTTTCTTTTTTTTATCATAGCCAAGTCTTTTTTTTCTCTCTCTTTTTGTTATCATAGCAAAGTCTTTTTATCTTTTTTTTTTTTTTTTTACCATAGCGAAGTCTAACCCTAGAATGTATAGGCCGTATTGCTAATGTCAATTACTATTAAAAATTTTGATTAGAGTTTTAAGTTTCGACAGCCCAATCTACCATCTCCTCAACAACGCAAAGCATTTGTAGGGCTTCTAGCCAGTCACAACTTTTGACAGTGAAAAGTACAATTTTGAAGAGAATTCCTTCTTCGCATAAAACTGTCAGTTTTAAATTTGAGAATGTCCGAGTCCTCAGGGTCTAGAAGGTGTCTTATTGACACGAAGAAGTATAGGTAGTAATTCCGGTGGTAAGCCTTCGTACCCGATCTTTTGCTCCTTTTCCATTATCTAAGGCTGCATTTCAATTTGGCTTTTTACAAAAAAAAAATAAACGAATTTGCAAATTGAAATGAAGCTTCATTTTCTTGTTCTGCGTTGAAAGATAGTTTTCTCCTATTTTAGCAGGTTACTTTTAATCTTTTTGTTACCTTGTAATACGCCAAATCTAAACGGAACATGAATCCTGTAATCTAGGTCAGTGCCGTGACTACAGAAATTAAAACAAAAAGAGAGAAATTTCATGCTGAAGAAAACAAAGGGGACTACTGCCGATAGAAGGCAAAGACAAAACTAAAGCAGTGCGGATATTTCGCCTGTATTAAACGAGGCGTCTTCAACGCTAAGAAAACAATAATAATAACTATAATAACCTAAAATTCAATAATATCCAAAAACAAAAAATAAAAGCAAAAACATTTATATATACAAATGTCGCTACTGTGACTAAGTTTTATTTCTTGGTGTTGATCTTATTTGATTTTGAGTTATCCTAGTTTTATCTATGTTTTCTTGCCGTTGAAAACGCCTTGTTTCATACATGTGAAATATCCGCGTCGCTTTAGCTTCGTTTTTTCTTTCTACTCACCGTGGTCCCTTTTTTTACATCGTGAGGTTACTTTCTCTCTCTCTCTTTGTTTTTGCCATGACTGGCCAGTTCGGCTTTAGATCTTTCATATAGAAGTTAAATAGGGTATCGTACGAAAATTGGCCTAAAATCCACCGAAATGGTGTAAACTGACAGTTCGGCGCTTTAAAGGGACGAAACCTCAAAAATTAAATGTGGCCTTGAAAATGCGAGCACTACAAAACGCAAATAAAATGTAGAATTAAACCAAAACTAAATAAAAAAACCTTCTAGGTTTTTTAGCTTACATAGCCTAAACATATTTTACTAAGAAAAAAATTTCGCTAGTTATTTATTGTATTTGTGAAATATTTTTCAGTATATTATTCAATATATATTTATTATGTATATTATCCCATCAGTATACTTTTGTAACTCAATATAATATATTACTTAATATATAAAAAATGATTTTCAATAAATCAATATTATTTATACCAAAAATATTATTACTGTATAGGTTTAGTTCGAGTTATTTTAATTTTTCAGTGATCTTTTTCTAGCCAAAATATTTATAGTCTTTCTGACGTGCAAGACAATATCAGCGGACATTTTTTTTTCCAAGGAATGTTACATGCCTGACTCAGCTCTCGAGGGAACCCACGAGATCGTATCTCAAAAATCATCTTTCGATAGTTCCGACGGATTAATCACGTCGACCAAAAACGAGGCTGCAAGCAATCATAAAGTAAGTCACCTGTTTCCAAACCAATTTAGCATCTCTTTCTTGCTTTTTTTGCTATTATAAACAGGTGGTTTTTATCGTAACCTATGATGGCACAGCAATGTTTTATCAGTGCTAAGCTTGTGAGAGATTGAGTGCAGTAAAAAAAAATTATTTATTTACTTTTCGCCTGCACAGATGGGCTCTAGAATCAAACACCTTCAGGGGGTGCCGATTCACAAGAATGTAGGAAGGGGGATTTTTTTATTTTATAATGAAGATACAAAACCTAATTTTTAATCTAAGGAAGTATTTTCCTTGTTTTGATAGAAATACTCAAAAAAGTTTTTTTTTAATCTAGGTGACATCTAGGCAATTTCTTTGAATTATCCAGGTTCGTGACAGTTTTTCGTGTAGCCCAAATACTACTTGTGCATTTAAGCATTGCCCCGCCTAAACTGGCAACCCTGGACACACTCCCTATAAAATAAGGGCTCTGAGTCTATCTGAAGGACATTTGTGCTATTCTTACATGCTTTTTTCCGAAAATGGTTACTTGATAGAGCATAATAATTTGTACATTTTAGGTATAATTAGGGTTTTCTGCAAGTTCTCAATTCTTGTAATTTTTTTTTTCAGAAAAAGGCTCTAAGGAATTTTAGCATAATATCAGAATACTTCTTCCTTTCTCATTTTTAGAAAGATTGTTCCAATGGATACATTCTGTTTATTTTTTAAATTTCCAATTAATTATTATAACAATATCCATATTTTCTGGGTCTTATCTAAGACTGTCATCAGTTTCAATCACAAATTGGAATTTTCACAAAGTTCTATAATGCCAACCATAACGGAGACCTACACCAATTTCTATTTTGAATTTTCAAAAATTTCAGAATATCTCTAGAAACAGATGGTAAACCAATTTAGTGCGCTCAGTTTGAAAATTAAGGCTTTTGTCTTCCTTTAATGAAAAACAGTAACCTAAATTCTGACTTTTGAATTCTTTGTACAGCATTTACTTTAACTAAGCTAATTGCATTCTAAGTGTATTATTCAACCGCCTAAGGCGGTAACTTCGATTCATAGTAGCGGCTTTTAAACCGCTGGCAAAAAACACAGTGTGAAGTGATTTGCGTCACAAAATTTCTGGCAAACACTTGGAACAACGCAAATCTATTGGCTTGATTGAAAGCCTACTAATGCGTATCATTAAATAAGTCAATCGTGAACTACCGCGTTTGTATAAGTAATTTATATAAATATCAACGAACTCAAAACCGAACTTGGACTTTAATGAAAAGGGAAAATCTTTTTGTTAATTTCACTCTTGGGGGGTTGTCTAGATGGGAAATTGTGTGACGGGGGAAGAGCGGAAAGACCTTTCGACATCCTTTTTGGTAGACCAAGACCAGTCTACTTTTCTGTACACCCGTAAAACTTTCCTCGTGGTTTTTAATAAAACACCGACTTTTTTGGCAACACGGTAAAGTATACTTGCGTAATTTACGCTATACAAACGTGGTACGAAAAATTAAGCAAAACAATCAGGTTTTAACTTCAACAAAGCAGTGAACAAAAAATAAGAACAAAACAACGTTTTCATTGAAAAAGAAATCAATATGCCGAACCTTTCGGCCCCACGCCCGGGAGCCTTTCTTAGAAAAACAACGAAAAACGGAAAGAAAAAGAAACAAATAAAAGGTTGTTTTTAAAAAATAACACACACAAAAAACGACAAATAAAAAAGTGAAACAAAAAAGATATATGAACAACTCACATTATAAACTAACTTCCAGCACTGATATTACAACATAAGAATATAACCGAGGCCTGGATTACTACATAAATTTCCTAAGACACAGTAAGTATATGTTTTACAAATTTTTTTTAAACTTTCTAAAAGCTAATGTTTAAAGGTTGTGATGTAACCAATTTCAGATATAAGGCTGATATAACAAGCTAACTATTTAGAAAATTACTTCCGACTTTTAGTACAAGTCTAAGATAGAGTACAGTAAGTATATGTTTTACAAATTGTTTTTGAAATTTCTAAAGGCTGATATTTAAGAGTTGTAATGTAATTAACTTCAGAAATAAGGCTGATATAACAAGCTGAAGCTGATCTGAGGCTGATGCTGCAATGTAAAAAGTCAAAAGCAAAATGTTTTTGCTACATATTATGCTATAATTATTGTTTAATATCCACCAACGGGGTATCACTAGAAGGTTTCCACGAAACGTTTAGTTTATGTGTTGCATTTTCTTAATCAATTCTTATCTTGTAATGTAAGCCTAATATCTGTGAATAATACCTCCGAAACTCCTAGCATGCCAATGTCGGTGAAAGAAAACACCATTTTCAAAAGTTATTTTGTCATTTCTTTCTCTTTTTTTTGCTTTAAAAAAGTCTCTGTCATCAGAATTGTAATCATCGAACGTTAAAATCAAAGGCACCTGTTAATAAGCCTGAGAAAGAGCTTTGAGTCTGCCATCCCCTATTGAAAGATTTAACTTAATATGTTTATATTTCGTACTTTATAACCTTACAGGAAATTTATGGACTTTTTCGCTTTTTTTGTAGGTGATGCAATTCTTTATCTCTAACGTTTCAACAATTTAAATATTAAATTACTTTTAAATATTTTTAACCATAAAATATTTCCACTCAAAGATAAGATATAGATCCGTTAGCTGGTCGTAAGCCTTTTTGAATTGGAACGTGTCGATATTCTTCTAATAAAGTCGCATAGCTCAACAATTTCTAACGAATATTCATTAATATAATTTAAATTCTAATAATTATTTTTTAAATACAATTCTTCTTCTCTCAAATAAAGTGCTTTTTATCAGATGCGTAATTTTATTTTTGGAATAAAATAGCTTTCTCACGACCGTGTTGGTTTTTCTTCCGTGAGCCTTTTTAGATGTTTTTCAGTTGAAGCAAAAAAAAATTCAAATTCATAAATCTACAAATGGAAAATGGAAAGTTCAGATAGCAAGTCTCTATGCTGATGTCATAAACTTTTTCTGTCCATTCTATTAAGCTTTACGATAATCAGATTTTTTTAAATAAAAGCAAAAGTTTGTAAATATGCCTTGAGTCTATCATTCTTCAATACGTCAGGAGACCCTAGCAGAGTATTTCCCTTCCTGACCTCATCAGGACTTCGCTTCAAATAAGCTTCTAAGCAGTTTGGCCAGATGCCTCTACAGGGTGCTCCACAATCTAAGCGTTGAAGCAGGTCTAGGTCTAAGGTCTAGGGTTGAAGCAGTTCGGCCATATGCCTCTACAGGGTGCTCCACAATCTAAGCGTTGAAGAAGGTCTAGGTCTAAGGTCTAGGGTTGAAGCAGTTTGGCCAGATGCCTCTACAGGGTGCTCCACAATCTAAGCGTTGAAGGAGGTCTAGGTCTGAGGTCTAGGGTTGAAGCAGTTTGGCCAGATGCCTCTACAGGGTGCTCCACAATCTAAGCGAAAAGGCACTGAAACTCCATTTTCCGAGCGAGGATGTGCCGAATGATCGGTGTTCAAAAACATCGTTTTTAATAATGCGCTGATTTAAAGAAATTATTGCACAATCATACTGAGAAGTGCCAAAAGGGGAAAATCTGCTCCATCTAATTAAATTTGTTCTAAATAATCGTCGATATGGATTTCAGCTGAGTTAGTCTGGACCATATTGCCTTCTAGTTTGGTCCGCATGAAGGGCAGGATCAATTTCTGCCTAATTCTCAACTTAAAATAATAAAGAAATTATTGCACAATCATACTGAGAAGTGCCAAAAGGGGAAATCTACTCCATCTAATAAAATTTATTCTAAGTAATCATCGATGGGATTTCAGCAGAGTTTGACTGGACCTGATGGCCTCCTGGCTCAGTCAGCATGAAGGGCAGGATCAATTTCTGCCTAGTTCTCAACTTTAAAATAATAAAGAAACTATTGCACAATCATACTGAGAAGTGCCAAAAAGAGAAAATCTACTCCATCTAAAAAAATTTATTCTAAGTAACCATCGATGGGATTTCAGCAGAGTTTGACTGGACCTGATGGCCTCCTGGTTCAGTCAGCATGAAGTGCAGGATCAAATTCTGCCTAATTCTTAACTATAAAATGAATCATACTGAGAAGTGCCTAAAAGGAAAATCTACTCCATCTAATAAGATTTATTCTAAGTAATAGTTGATGTGAATTTCAAAATACTTAGTCTGGACCAGAAGGCCTTCTGGTTCGGTCGGTAGGAAGGCCAGGATCAAAGTGTACATAATTCTGAACATTTTGTTCTGCTCACATTTGATTGTGAAGTTTTACCTTCTTCAATTCATCTGCTATATTCTCCACAGAAAGTAGTGTTCTTGGGGTATAACAAGGGTTCTGTCAAGATTACGAAAAAGGGAACGATGACGTAAGATGGATGCTTCCAGCCGAATGTTCCATCAAAGATAGTCTGGACCAGATTCCCTTCCGGTTTGCTCGGCATGAAGGGCAGGATAAAATTCTGCCTAATTCGCAACTTTTTTCTTCTGCTTACAATTGTTTGTAAAGTTTTATCTCTTTCAATTCATCTGCTATATTCCCCACAACAAGTAGTGCTCTTGGGGTATAACAAGGGTTTTGCCAGAATTACGAAAAAGAGAATGATAACGCAAGATGGATGCTTTCATATTATCCAGTATCGTCAAACCTAAAATGAATTATGACCTTCCCACAAGTTAAGGTTTTGGTTCTTGTTATATTTTTAGCCCCTAAGATGTTAAATTGATTGCTAGAAAATCGCTAAAAAGGTCTAAATTGACAATCATGCTCTTTCAGGGGGTGATATTTATTTAAGATTATTAAAAATTTAATTTATCAACATAAGATTAATATTAGGAAATAAATTAAAAAATAATTAATGAGATATTTTGTGTCAGAACAAAATTATGCCTAACAGCAATGTTTACATCTTTCAATTCCTTACTATATATTTTGAAATATATAACACCGGGCTTGACAAGGTACTTAACTAAGGTATCAGAGTTAAAACTTCAGTAAATTTCTGCTAAATAAAGGCAATCTTCCAGGTCAACATAATGACTCCTGTAATTCAGCTGGTCGGTCCCACCCCATCGTCGCTATCGTGTTGTCTGCCATGCTGCCCCGATGTTTGTAATGTTAGCAGCCCAGAGTAAGTTTTTAGAATTGTTTTCTTTGTTGTATCTCGATCATTTCCATTATTATTTATTATTGGTTTTGAATTAAATTATTATTGATTAATATATACAATTAGTAATGTATCAGTATTTGCTATTTATTATTCATCATTGACGGGCTAGATCAGCTCCTTCATTAAGAGTTCTATTGCCAATAATTGAATTTACTGGAATGTGACTAGTACTTTGTTCCATCAGGTATTAAAACTGAAGATTTTCAAAAAATTACAGAAAATCAATGTGAGCTGAAAAGCAACAAAAGAGGTATTTGATTATAAAATACAGCACCAAAGATAGTCGAAATGAAATCTAACTGTTTGTATTGAATAAGTTGAAATTTTCACAGCCAAATAATATGATAAAAAGTAAGAAAATCAGGAATTCAATTTTTGATTCAAAAGATATCCATATTCCGTTATGTATTTTTTTTGCAGTAGCGGGCACTACTTATGACCATGAACAGCGCAATGTTTGGGCCCTTTAAAAGGCTTAAGCTGTTTAATTGTATAAATTATTTTTCGTTGTTGGAGCAATCAAGTGTTTTACTGGTCCAAAATGAAAGGATGTTTTTACAGTTTTAATAGTTTTATCAGATAATAAGAATACAAATAAAAATAAAAATTTAAGAATATCAAAATAATATTTGGCTTTTAGTGTATTGTTTTTATATATGTATTTGAATGAGAATAAAAAAAAACTCAAAGGCTACATTGTGCCACCGGACTTTTTGCATCCACTTCTGGCAAAAAATGCAAAATTCCACATTTGTGTATATAGGAGCTTGAAACCTGAAGGGTCACAATATGCTGAACCCGATGGTGTGATTTTCATTAAGATCACTTGATGTTGGAGATATTTCCCCTTTTTCAAAATTTGGGCAAAGTTTTGTTCTGCATCCATAATGTAGACTAATGTCTGCCGCAACTCAAAAGCAAATTAAGATAATCAGCAATAGCACTGATTCAGTGCAATGGTTTTGATCGAAAGAAAACAACAACGGAATTCATCTATATTTTATAACAATTAAAAAAATCGAAGAGATAAAAAGAATGAGATTTCTAGGGGTAAACACGTTATAGCGGTAAACAAATCATATTTGTTTTGTTCAGTCGGTAGGTAAACATTTCAACCCTATTTGGCCTCAGCATGTCAATTGACATTTTACAAATCCCCAGGGATTCAAAATTAAGCACTTTATATATAAAACACTTTATAATTTTAAAAAAGCACTTAATTTGGATAAACTCTAAGGATCCTCATGGTTCCCATTTCGGTTGTTGATTAGTGTTGATGCCAATCGACCGAGGCTGCGAGCAAACAGACCATCCCAGATAAGAGAAATTAAATAAAAAAAAAAAAAATTTTTAACTGAAAGTAAGGAGCGACATTAAAACTTAAAACGAACAGAAATTACTCCGTATATGAAAGGGACTGTTCCCTTCTCAACGCCCCGCTCTTTACGCTAAAGTTTGACTCTTTCTCTCAATTCTACTTTATTAAACAGTAAAGAACTATGTAAAATTCTTTGACTTTTAGGGGTTGTTTCCCCCTATTTTCCAAAATAAGGCAAATTTTCTCAGGCTCGTAACTTTTGATCAGTAAGACTGAATTTGATGAAACTTTTATATTTTTAAATCGGCATAAAAATTCGATTCCTTTTAATGTATCTTTTAGTATCAAAATTCCGTTTCTTAGAATTTCGTTGACTATTGAGCCGGGTCGCTTCTTACTAGAGTTCGTTACCACGAACTGTTTGATACAGAAGAGAATATTAGTCAGTTAGTTACCGAAAATCTGTGGCTTTGTGTTCTTCTGTCGCGGGGAATTTTTCTTAACTTTCTTTTGAATCAATGCATTGGATTAAAGAAAGGGTAAGCTGTATTGATGATTGGTTTTGTTCGTGACTTTGTTGTATTGAATCTTATAGCGCTGACACTCAGGGATAAGCTACTGCAGCACTCAGAATGGTAAATATATGACTGTCCATATTATTGACTTATCAATAAAGTGAACATACCACTCAATACCTTTTTTATGGTCTTTACGAATATAATAATCGCTTCTATCGCAAAATTCATATTTAAGCACTTTTTGAGCTCGTAAAAATGACGAATTTTCAATTAAAGTATGAGTTATCGATCGTTTTCCAACAAAATAATACTACGTTTTCTCAGCGCTGTTTCCTCGGTCGTTTTCAACAAAATAATACTGGATTTTCACAGTGCCCAAATTATTCATAATAAGATTAGTTTAGGTTAGGTTAGGTCAAAAAGTGCTTAAATTTGAATTTGCAATAGAAGCGATTATTATATTCGTAAAGAGCATAAAAACGGCATCGAGTGGTATGTACTCTTAGAACCGTTCGGAAATGGGCTGAGACTTGTGAATACATAACGGTAACATTCTATTTTGGCAGCTTTATAAAAAAAAACGCATCCCAATTAAATAAAAGCGGTACCATTAGATACCTATTTTATGCTCTTTCCAATAGGGCAAGAGTGCAATCTCAGAAACACAAATATGATATTTGAAAAGAACACAAAATGAGGAATCTAATGGTAGGCCTACTGTTTTTATTTTATGCTTAATTATTATACAGAACACACTCAAGAAGTGAGTGGCTTGGCTACATAGCATATTAGATTATGTTGGGCAATGTTTGAGCTAAAGGTACTATAATAACTTACCTCTGTCAAACTTATAATAGCCCAACACTGTTATCTTGTGTCAGCTCTCTATGAGTATTTGGATAAGGTAAGACAGGTTAAACTAATTAAAATCATTAAAATGAATCAAAATAATTAAAAATTAATGGAGCTCACTAAAAATACCTTCAAATTCAAAACGGAATTAAAAGTATTAAAATAGAGAAAAGTGCCGTTGTAATGAAGAAAAAGGATCAAATATGTGGTGGTAACGAGCTGTAAGTAAGGACAACTCGACCCGATATTAACCAAAACTGTAAAAATGGATTATGATAACAATATATGCATCAAAAGAATTTACTCTTTATGCTGATGTCAAATATATAAAGTTCATTAAGTTTATGTTACCCATCGAAAGTTACGCGCCTGACCAAATATGTGTGATTTTCGGAAAAGAGGGGAAAAACACACCTATTCAGTATATTCAGTATGATTCAGTATGTCAGAAAAACATGCTGTAGAGGTTTTAAGCTTCCCCTTTCAAAACTTTGGAATTTATTTTTTTTTTTTTTGCCAGAAGAAAGATCAAAAATGCTTGTTTATTTAATTTTTTCACCAGGGTGATCGCATTGAACCAGTTGTCCTAGAAGATTGGAAAGTGACTTGTTGTAACGGAAATTGGAAGTTCTAGTGCCCTTTTTAAATGAACAAAAGATTAGAGGGTAACTAGTCAGCCACCCTCCCCTGTCCTATTTCTTCCAGAGTAATCCGACCGAAATTTTGAGATAGCCCTTTGTCTAACATAGTTAAAAGGTCAAATAACTATGCCTTTTTGGATGATGTGACCCCCTACAGCCTCTGGTTAAAGAGCTGTAAGTTATGAAATTTGCCTATTGTTTACATATAGTATTTTCTGCAGGGAAAGGGGGGGGGTATATTGTACATGGAATTTGCCCTAATTCCTATACGAAATTCTTCTTATTTGTTTTACTTTCTCTTTGCCGACTCAGCTTTGCATGTGGAGATGTTCCGAGAAAATTGCCCGGGGAAAATTTTAAATGGGTTGGAAACGTCTGAGGGATTTTTCTGGGGGGGCCACGTGAGAAATTCTCCATGGGGGATCTTCAGCAAGAGAAATTTTTCATGGAGATTGTTTCGCGGAAGAAACTTTCCACTGACAGAGTGGATTTCTCGGATAAATTTTTCTCGGAGAAATATTTCAGGCATGATTTGAAAAACAATTGAAAATTAAATGATTTTCTTACAGATGAAGGTAGGTGAAGAAGAATTTTCTTATCAGAATTGTCCATAAGAATTTTTTATATCGCCAACCAGGATTACGCGAAAAATGAAAAAACACTCCAGAAATGCCCCCTCTGGGAGAAATTTTTCCCTGAAATCTCCCTCCCCAAGTGAAAAGTTGCTTCTGTAGAAAATTCGCCAAAGGAAAACTTCTCCTGTAGAAAATCCCCATCGGGAATTTATCCTGCAGAAAGATCCCCACAAAAATTTACCCGGAACATCTCCACACGCAAAGTTGCGTCAGCAAAAACAAAGTAAGACAAATAAAAAGAATTTCGTACAGGAATTCTGTCAAATGCCCCAGTGGGCCAGCGTAAAATTTCCCCTCGAATGCTCTCCCCTGGAAAACTCCCAACCTACAAAAAATTCTCTCCGTGAAAACACCCGACTCAAGCAAGAAATTGTCCCTGAAATCATCCAAACACTTTCCAATGACAAATACTGTACGTAAACAATGGGCAAATTTCATAACTTACAGACCTTCCCCCAGGGACTGTGAGTGATCATTACTGCCAAAGGCATAGCTATAGGATCCTTCAACTATACTGAACAAAATGGCGATTTTAAAATATTGGCTGGACGATTTTGAGGGGGAAAGGGGCGTAGGAGGTGGACAAGTTGCCCTCCAATCTTTTGGTCACTTAAAATTGGCACAAGAACTTTTAAATTACATTCGAATACACCCTCTCCCGATTTTCTAGGACCATGGGTTAATACGATTACCCCTGAGGGAAAAAAATAACTAAATAAAAATGTATATGTGATTTTTCTTCTGGTAAAAAAAAATGCAAACTTCCACAATTTTGCTAATGGGAGCTTAAAACTACAGTATCTTTGATGCTCTGAACCTGGCAGTGCAATTTTCACTAAGGCTCTTTGACTGTTTTGGGCGTGTTTACCCCTTTTTGTAGAATATCAGGTCAGGCCTTTTTCTCAGGCTCAGGCTCGTAGATTTTGATGGGTGATTAACTTTATATATTTGGAATCAGTATAAAAGTCAGTTCGTTTGATGTATCTATTGAAATCAACGTTCTGTTTTTTAGAATATCTGTTACTATTGATCCGAGTCGCTCTTTTCTTACAGTTCTTTGCCACAAACTATTTGATATATGATATATAGCCTCTAATGTATAGCTTGAAGAATATGTCAAATCAGTGAATGTTTTTTCTGCTCTTTATAGTTAAAAAAGTAGATGGCTCCTCTGCTATATATAATCAAGTTTAGGATATAGTTCGGACGGCCTATGTGTCTTTTTAGTCATGTGTTTCTATTTCAGATTTGCTCCTCATCGTTTGAGCCGTCGATCATCCTGCAACAACACTCCAGAACCAAGTTTGGAACTGTCAAATTGGCCGACCCAAGCGACCACTCCAGCTGAAACCCCTGTCGATATATCACCCGCTTATGCTAAAACCTTCTCTTTTCCACCATTGAGGAGCAATCCGTCAAGAAAAAGCATGAAAGGAGGAGCTGCAAGTAGAAAACTTTCGGTTAAACAGCGGAGGGAGTCCAGGTAAATAGAAGTATATAAATCAATTATAGAAACCAAAGTATTTGAAGACACCTATACAGGGAGAGGATATTGAATCGTTTCCCTCTCTGAAATCTAATGATGTTTCAATTTTTCCTATGATATTTTACATCAGCTTATAATTCACTTACTTCTTTGTTCTTTTTAGTTATGTCCAACCCTTGAAATACCCCCCCCCCCCTAAAAAAAAAAAATGCGAATATGCTAGAGTTTAGGATATATTTAATGAAGAATACACATGATTTTAATCACGAATTTATTTTAGGATCTTATTTTAGTAATTATTTTAGTATGAATTATTTTAAATATTTTTGTATTAATTATTTTAATTTAGTATCGCTTTTTAATACTATAACAATTAAAAATTGTTCTGATTATTCTTTAAAACAATAATGTATTAACATATACTATATTTAAATTTTCTAACATTGTTTTATACTAAACTCTTTCTATTCCGAAAAAATCATTCAATTTTTTGATTGCTTTTGAATATTCTGACTGTATAATATTTATCGAATATCAAAAGGCAATTTAAAATATTTAATTCCCGATATACAATGTTACATAGCTTCAGTTAAATGCAAATTAGCTTTTTTTGTATTTATCTTATAAAAAGAGAGAGAAAATTAATTATAGTATATATCCAAAGTCTCACTCGTGTTTACTGAAAGTCTCTGATACTGGAAGTATTTTTTGTTTTGTCTGATTTTTTCTTCCTTTTTTTAAGGCAATTGTCAATCACATTAAAAATAATACGACTTTACATGTTGCTCACTTCAAAAAGGTACCAACCACTATTCAAACACGTTTGTCTGAAAATATTACAAATGGCTACTTAATATGAAAATCAAATTATAAAACAAGGTTTTTTAACTGAAAGTAAGGAACGACATTGAAACTTACGAACAGAAACTATTCTTTATATGAAAGGGGCTGTCCCCTCCTAAACACCTCACTCTTTACACTAAAGTTATTATTGTTTTAAAAATAGAGTTGTGAGAAAGAGTCAAACTTTACCGTACATTATGAGGCATTGAGGAGGGGACAGCCGCTTTCATATAGGCCTATAGGAAAATTCTGTTCGTTTTAATTTTTATTGTCGCGCCTTACTTTCAGTTAAGAGAACTTTTTTTTCTATACATTTTGAATTAATGCAGGTTTTGAATTTGGCTCACCGTACATAAGTAATTAAAACGAAATTTATATATTAATTTACTTTTTTTTGATATTAAATATAAAACTAGTTTTTTCAACGGAAAGTAAGGAGCAACATTAAAACTTAAAACGAACAGAAATTCCTCCGTATATGAAATTGGTTGTCCCCTCCGCAATCCCTCGCTCTTTACGCTAAAGTTTGACTCTTTCTCTCAACTCTTCTTTTTAAAATAGTAAAAACTTTAGCGTAAAGAGCGGAGCGTTGATCAGGAAGCAGCCCCTTTCATATACGAAGTAATTTCTGTTCCTTTTAAGTTTTAATGTCACACCTTACTTTCAGTTAAAAAAAACTTTGAATCAATGCATGTTTTGATTTTGGCTCTCCGCAGAGGAATAATTAAAACGAAATTTGCATATTTATTTTTTTTGGCTAAATGGATTTATCATAGTTTTTATCGAATGATTTTGAGAAAAAAAGAGTGGGGGGAAGCCTAGTTGCCCTCCTATTTTTTGGTTACTTAAAAAGGCAACTAGAACTTTTATTTTTTTACGAATGTTTTTATTAGTAAAAGATATACGTAAATTATAAATTAGCCTATGTAACGAACTTTTGTATTCTCATGTTTTATTACATATATGAGGGGGTTCACCCCCTCGTTAGTACCTCGCTCCTTACACTAAAGCTTAAATTTTGTCCCAATTCATTAAGAATGACCCCTGAATCACAAAAGCCGTAGAATAAATAGTTGAAATTACTAAAAATACTTTATCGTAAAGAGCAAGATATTAGGAGGAGGTGAGCCCCTCATTTGCGTAATAATTTCTGTTCGTTTTAAGTTTTATTGCTGCTCCTTACTTCCAGCTGAAAAAACTTTTTCATATTTATTTTTTCATTGTTTTTGCTAAATAATGCTAGAATATCCTGCTCCCCCTTCATGGAAATTTTCTTTCCCATGACAAATTCCTCGATGGAAAGTTCCCCCAACATATCCCCCTCTTCTCAACCCCTCCCCCCCAACCAAAAAATCCCCCTGAAAACGCCTGTACACTCCCCAATAACCATTACTATATGTAAGCACTGGTCAAAGTTTGTAACTTGTAGCCCCTCCCACGGGGACTGTGGGGGAGTAAGTCATCCCCAAAGACATAGTTATAAGGTTGAATGAATGACATAGTGAATGAATGACATAGTTTTTGACTACGTTGAATAAAATGGCTATCTCAGAATTTTGATCCGTTGACTTCGGGAAAATAATTAGCGTGGGAGGGGGCCTAAGTGCCCTCCAATTTTTTTGGTTACTTAAAAAGACCATTAGAACTTTTAATTTCCGTTAGAAAGAGCCCTCTCGCAACATTCTAGGACCATTGGGTCGATACGATCACCCCTGGAAAAAAAACAACCCAAACAAATAAACACGCATCCGTGATCTGCCTTCTGGAAAAAAAAATACAAAATTCCACATTTTTATAGATAGGAGCTTGAAACTCCTACAATGGGGTTCTCTGATACGCTGAATCTGATGGTGTGGTTTTCGTTAAGATTATATGACTTTTAGGGTGTGTCCCCTATTTTCTAAAATAAGGCAAATTTTCTCAGGCTCGTAACTTTTGATGGGTAAGACTAAACTTGATGAAACTTATATATTTAAAATCAGCATTAAAATTTGATTCTTTTGATGTAGCTATTGGTATCAAACTTCCATTTTTTAGAGTTTTGGTTACTATTGAGCCGGGTCGCTCCTTACTACAGTTCGTTACCACGAACTGTTTGAAATGGCTTTCTCGAAATATTGATCGGACGATTTTAAGAAAAAGAGTGGGGAGGGGGCCTAGTTTCCTCCAATTTTTTTGGTGACTTAAAAAGGGCACTAGGGCTTTTAATTTTATTTACGAACGTTTTTATTATTAATAAGTAATTATTAGTAATATTTTTATTACGTAAATGAGGGGGCTAACCCCCTCGTCCATACCTCGCTCTTTACGTTACAGTTTGAATTTTTCGATTGTTTTAAGAATGACCCCTGACTCAAAAAGTGTTTAATTACAATAAATAGCTCTTATGAAAGCAGTAAAAAAAAACTTTAGAGAAAAGAACGAGCTATTGATGAGGGGGTGAATATACGTAATAATTTCTGTTCGTTTAAGTTTTAAGGCTGCTCCTTTTTTCAGTGGGAAATCTGGCACCCCCTTCATGGAAAATTCCCTTTCCCATGAATAATTCGTCCTTGAAAAGATCCTTCTACAATACCTCCTCCACCCAGCCCCCCCACCAGACCTTCCTGAAAATGTCTCTGTACTTTGCAAAAACCAATACTATATGTAAACAGTGACCAGAGCTCACTAATTTTAGCCCTTCCCGCGGAGACTTTTTGAGGATTAGGTCATCCCCAAAGACATAGTCATTAGATTTTTCGACCATGGTTGTCTAAAAATTTTGATCGGGCGACTTTGTGGAAAATATAAGCATGAGAGGGGGCCTAGTTGCCCTCTAATTTTTTGGTCACTCAAAAAGGGCACTAGAACTTTTAATTTTCGTTTGAATGAGCCCTCTCACGATATTCTAGGACCACTGGGTCGACACGATCATCCCTGGGGGGAAAATACAAAAACAACGAATAAACACGCATCCGTGATCTTTCTTCTAGCAAAAAATAAAAAAATTCCCCACTTTTGCAGATAGGAGCTTGGAACCTTTATAATAGGGTTCTCTAATACGCTGAATCTGATGGTGTGATTTTATTCGGATTCTATGAATTTTAGGGGGTGTTCCCCCTTTTTTCAAAAATGAGGCTAATATTCTCAGGCTTGTAACATTTGATGAATGAGACTAAACTTGATGAAACTTATATATTTAAAATCAGCATACAAATCCAATTCTTTTGATCTATCTATTGGTGTCAAAATCCCGTTTTTTAGAGTTTCAGTTACTGTTGAGCCGGGTCGCTCCTTACTTACAGTTTGTTATCACAAACTGTTTGAGAGTGTAACAGTTGAACCTATATTGTCAAAACCTTGATAGGTGTTTTAGCAGCTGCGATACAAGGGTCACAACTACGGAGTGACACTTGCAACGTCACAAGTCCACAGTTTGAAAAGGACTTGCATATTATTGGTACCACTTTGGAGGTTACTTGTCAGACAATTCGTAGCAACGAACTGTTTGACAGGAGTGATGCAGCTCAATAGTAACCGAAAATCTAAAAAACAGAGTCTTGATATCCATATATACATCAAAAGAGTCGAATATTGATGCTTATTCAAAATTTATAAAATTTGTCAAGTTTAATGTAACCCATCAATAGTTACGAGCCTGAGAAATTTGCCCAATTTTCAAAGAGGAGAGGGGACAGCCCAAAACATCAGATAATCAATGAAAATCACACCATCGGATTCAGCATATCAGAGAACCCTACTTTAGAAATTTCTAGTTCCTATATATAAAAACGCAGGATTTTACATTTTTGCCGGAAGAAAGATCACGATTTGTTTGTTTTTTCCCTCAGGAGTGATTCTATCGAACTAGTGATCCTAGAAGATCATATGAGGGTTCATTTAATCGGAAATCAAGAATTCTAGTGCCTTTTTAAGCGACCAAAAATATTGAAGGGCAGCTAGTACCACACCCCACCACCACCCCGCTCGTTCTTCACCAAAAGTCACCCAATCAAAAAGTACGTGGTAACAAACTGTAGTAAGGAGCGACCCGGCTCAATAGTAACCGAAACTCTAAAAAATGGATTTTTGATACCAATAGTTACATCAAAATAATCGCATTTTAATGCTGATTTTAAACATATGAGTTTCATCAAGATCAGTTATACCCGTCAAATGTTACGAGCCTGAGACAATTTGCCTCATTTAGAAAATAGGGAGAAACATTCCCTAAAAGTCATACAATCTTAACGAAAATCACACCATCAGATTCAACGTATTGGAGAACCTTCTTGTAGAAGTTTCAAGCTCCTATCTACAAAAATGTGGAATTCTTAACGAAAATCACACCATCAGATTCAACGTATTGGAGAACCTTCTTGTAGAAGTTTCAAGCTCCTATCTACAAAAATGTGCCAGAAGACAGATCACGGATGCGTGTTTATTTGTTTTTTTGTTTTTTTTTTTTCCAGTGGTGATCGTATAGATTCTGTGGTCCTGAATGTTGCAAGTGGTCTCATTCTAACGGAAATTAAAAGTTCTAGTGCCCTTTTTAAGTGACCAAAAAAATTGGAGGGCCCCTAGCCCCCCCCCCACGCTCGTTTTTTCCCCAAAGTCACTAGATAAAAATTCTGAGATAGCTATTTTATTCACCATAGTCAAAAAACCAAACAACTATGTCTTTAGGAACGACTTACTCCCCCGCAGTCCCCGTGGGAGGGGCTGCAAGTTACAAACTTTGACCTGTGTTTACACATAGTAATGGTTACTGGGAAGTGTACAGGCGTTTTCAGGGGGATTTTTTTTGGTTTAGCGGGGTGAGTTGAGGGGGGGGGGGTTACGGGGAGGATATTCCCATGAAGAAACTTCTCATGGGGGAAGAGAATTTCAATGAAGGGGTTGCAGGATTTTCTACCATTATTTGAAAAACAATGAAAAAATAAATATGAAAACTTTTTTCTACTGAAAGTAAGGAGCAGCATTAAAATTTAAAACCAACAAAAATTATTACGCATATGAGGGGTTTACCTCCTCGGTCTACCTCACTCTTCACGCTAAAGTATTTTTAGTACTTTCAACTATTTATTCTACGGCCTTTGTGATTCAGAGGTCATTCTTAAGGAATTGGGACAAAATTTAGGCTTTAGTGCAAAGAGCGAGGTATCGACGAGGGTTGAACCCCTCATATACGCAATAAAAACATATGAATATAGAAGTTCATTACGTAAGTTAATTCGTAAGTTACGTATATATTTTACCAATGGAAACGTTTGTAAAAAATTAAAAGTTATAGTTGCTTTTTTAAGTAATCAAAAAATTGGAGGGCAACTAGGCCTCCTCCCTCACTCATTTTTCTCAAAATCGTCCTATTAATTGCAATTAATTGATATGCAAATTAGATTTTAATTATTTATGTGCGGAAAGCCAAGATCAAAACATTCATTAATTCAAAAACGTCCAGAAATTAAATTAAAAAGATTTTTTAATGAAAGTAAGGAGCAGCATTAATACTTAAAACGAACAGAAATTCCTCTGTATATGGAAGGGGCTTTTCCTCCTCAACGCCCCGCTCTTTACGCTAAAGTTTCTTACTGTAAATAGAGTTAAGAGAAAGAGTCAAACTTTAGCTTAAAGAGCGGGGCGTTGAGGAGGAAAAGCCTCTTTCATATACGGAGTAATTTCTGTTCGTTTTAAGTTTTAATGTTGCTCCTTAATTTCATTTAAAAAAACGTGTTTTTTTATTGAATCAATATTTTTAGATAGCCATTTTGTTAAGCATAATCTAAGAATCTAATAACTATGTCTCTGAGGATGACTTGACCTCTGGGTCAAGGGCTATGAACTTTGCCCACTTTTTACATATAGTATTGCTTACTGAGAAGTATTCAGCCATTTGTTGGGGTTATTTTTCGGCAGGGGGTAGTTTGGGATGATTTTTATGTTGTTTTCTTTTAGGACAGGGAGTTTTTTTCAACTGAAAGTAAGGAGTAACGTTAAAACTTAAAACGAACCGAAATTTCCGCGCATATGAGTTTTATTGGCCCTTCTTGCTCGGTTTTTACGCTTAAGTGTTTTTAGAATTTTAAAAAAGCTGATTATTCTAATTAAACGGCCCTTGTGTTTCAGGAGCCATTCTTAAATAATTGGGACAAAAAGTCAAACTTTGGCGGATAGTGCGAGGTATTGTGGAAAGAGCAGCCCCTCGTATAACTAATAATTAAATAAAAAAAACAAGTTTTTTGAAATGAAGGTTAGGAGCAACATTAAAACTTAAACGAACAGAAATTACTCCGTATATGAAAGGGGCTTTTCCTCCTCGACACCCCGCTCTTTACGCTAAAGTTTTTTATTGTTTTAAAAAGTAGAGTTGCGAGAAAGAATCAAACTTTAGCGCAAGGAGCAGGGTGTCGAGGAGGAAAAGCCCCTTTCATATATGGAGTAATTTCTGTTCGTTTTAAGTTTTAATGTCGCTCCTTACTTTTATTTCAAAAAACTTGTTTTTTTTCTTTAATTTCTTGAAGTTTTTGAATTGATGCATGTCTGATTTTGGCTCTCCGTACATAAATTATTAAAATGAAATTTGCATATTAATTCTTTTTTTGGCTAAACGGCTTCCTCTTAGTTTTGATCAGACGATTTTGAGAAATAAGGGGTGGGGAAGGAGGCCTAGTTGCCCTCCAATTTTTCGGTTACTTAAAAAGGCAACTAGATCTTTTAATTTTTAACGAACGTTTTTATTAGTAAAAAATATACGTTACTTAAGAATTAACTTACGTAACAAACTTTTATATTCTTATATTTTTGATTATATATATGAGGGGATTGGTCCCCTCGTTAATACCTCGCTCTTCACACTAAATCTTGTTTTGTCCCAATTACTTAAGAATGACCCCTGACTCAGAAAGGCCGTAGAATAAAAAGTTGACATTACTTAAAAAAATTTTAGCATAAAGAGCGAAGTATTTATCTCCTCCTAAATACCTCGCTCTTTATGCTAAAGTATTTTTAGAACCCCTCATATGCGTAATAATCTCTGTTCGTTTTAAGTTTTAATGCTTCTCCTTACTTTCAATTGAAAAAAGTTTTTCATGTTTATATTTTCATTGTTTTTTTTTTTTTTGTTTTTTTTAATAGTAATGCTAGAAAATCTTGCGCCCTTTTCATTGAATTTCTCTTCCCCCATGAAATATTCCTCCAAGGAAAAGATCCTCCCATATAGCCCCCTCCCCTGAACCCCACACCCAAACCAAATAAATCCCCCTGATAACATCGGTACACTTCCCAGTACCCATTACTGTATGTAAACATTGGTCAAAGTTTGTAACTTGCAGCCCATCCCCCAGGGACTGTGGGGGGTAAGTCATCCCCAAAGACATAGTTATTATGGTTTTCGACTATGCAGAACAAGATGGCTATCTCAAAATTTTGATTCGTTGACTTTGGGAAAAAAATGAGCTTGGGAGGGGGTCTAGGTGCCTTCCAATTTTTTGGTCACTTAAAAAGGGCACTAGAACTTTTTATTTCCGTTAGAATGAGCCCTCTTGCAATACTCTAGGACCACTTGGTCGATACGATGACCCCTGGAAAAAAAACAAACAAACAAATAAACACGCACCCGTGATTTGTCTTCTGGCAAAAAATGCGAAATTCCACATTTTTGTAGATTGAACCTTGAAATTTTTACTATAGGGTTCTCTGATACGCTGAATGCAGTGGTGTGATTTTCGTTAAGATCCTATGTTTTTTAGGGGGTTTACCCCCTATTTTCCAAAATGAGGTAAATTTTCTCAGGCTCGTAACTTTTAATGTTAAAGACTAAATTTGATGAAACTTATATATTTAAATTCGCATAAAAATCCAAATCTTTTGATATATCTTTTAGCATCGAAATTCCGTATTTTAGAGTTTCGTTTACTATTGAGCCGGGTCGCTCCTTACTACAGTTCGTTACCACAGACTGTTTGATTTCTATTTGTTTTAAGTTTAATGTTGCCCGTTACTTTCAGTTGAAAAAACTTGTTATTTTTGTTGTTTTTTAATCACTTAGCCCTAAGATGACTTTGAAAAATCACTGAAAGAACTGTATGTGTCAAGATCCGTTATCGGAAAATAAAAATTATTCATAATTTGACTTTTATACGTATACGTGTAAACTGCTGATTATGAAAAAAAGCTAGAAAACTACTTTGCAAAATTTTCCAAACATAGATGAGTTGTGTCTTATTGCTTTATTTCTATACTACAACCAGTGCTAATACTGCTAACAACTAATTGCTACACTAAACCATCTGAGGTCAACACAGTGTATGCATGTTTCTTTTTAAAAAAAAAAAAAAAGTCAATTTTCTATTTCCCAGATAGATAGGCCAAAAGCAAAATCTTCAGCAGGCTATCATCCTTCATCCTAAAATTTAATTTTAGAAAAAGGGCGAAAACTACAAAAAATGTGATTGTGATTAAAATTATGTAGTGAAATTCAACGTAACTGAAAATAAATCCAACGTAACTTAAAAAATTAGAAGGAGGTTGCAAACCCTCATTTGAAAAAACAAGAAATTTGAATTTACTGAAGTAGAATAGCGCGCAGATTTTTTTATTTTTTTTTCAACGCGTACAACTGAAAGTAAAGAGCAGCATTAAAACTCAAAACGAACAGAAAATATACCATATATGAAGGGGTTACCCCCCTTCTCAATACATAGCAACAAGAGCAAGGAATTGAGGAGGGGTACAACCTCTTCAAATAAGGAATTATTTTTGTTCGTTTTGAGTTTTAATGCTGTTCTTTACTTCCAATTGAATAAAACTCTTTTTTTTTATTTAGTAGAACTAGTGGTCGTGGAAAGCCAGGACGGACTGATTCGAACAGACATTTATAGTTATATTGCCCTTCCTAAGTAACAAAATGTGCTAAGGACTATCCAAGGAATCTCACTAAAAACAAAAACATTTTAAAATAATCACTCGAATTTCTATATAAGACACAATGATTGATCAAGTAAATTTTTAATTTAAGGACATTAAAAGGCATGCAAGTGAGGTGTACGGCAATAAAATTTTCATATCAGACTTTCAGACATATCCTGGTACCCACTTACTTCATTCTACGAGGCATTCGAAGCTTCACAAATTATAAAAATTTCCCCAAAATTAAAAAGTCAGGAGATACTGTTTTAATCTAAAATAATATTTCTGTTTCCTTAGCCTCCGGAAGAATTTTTGTTTTTGTCCCCATTCTGACTCCATTCCAAGTTTTAAATAAAAAGCAATTCTTACTTCACGCAACGACAATCTCAAAAATGTTTAATATTTCTAAATCGGTTTAAAAAAAATCCATTATTATTGAATTTCTAACAAGAAATTGGTGGTTTCGTCTCCTAAACGTTGCTTCACTTAGTTTTAGTTTCCGTAAGCCTTAGATTTCTTTAATTGGAGGCCTGGCAACTTTAGTTTTGGCGAGTATTCAATCAATTTTATTCATTTCCAGTTATGCTTTTCTAGCAGTGATGGTAAGCTCTTGCGTAGTGATAAATGTGTATTTGCCCACTAATTATATAAATGATCAATCGGAACAATTATTTGCGCAAGCTTGTGAGAAATCGCATGCATATATTTGACAGGTTCAAAAACTTAATATCCCTTGTGTTGTTGCTGGGGACTTTAACTGTGATGCTAGTTTTTATGAATCAGTAGTATCACATCGTGCTTCTATTCTCTGTGGTATTTTTTCTGATGAGCTTTTTTTCAGACGGGAGAGACGAGTAAGCACTGCTGCGTTACCAGAAGAGGATTTAAGCGATCAGAAAAAAAATCTTTTTGGATTGCTTGCAGACTTCCGAAATAGGCTAATGGGCAGAGAATCTCAGATAAAGAAAAAATCTGAAGTTGGTATGCTTATTAAAAATTTTTACATAACGAAGTTATTACTTATGAGAACCAAATTCTAGTATAAAAAATTAATGTGAGATGTTTCTTTTTAGCAAAAACTCCAAGAGACTTTTTTAAGCTGATTTATACTGAAGCTAGGTCTATTAAAATTAAATACTGATTAAAGTATCACTCAAATAGTTGAGAATAAAACAGTTTTATGGTTTTTAGGATTTTTTTTCATCTAAAATTTGTAGGGTAATTTAATCATTTTACATAACAGAGCTATTTACTTTTCAGAAATATATTTAGTATAAAGTGTGACGTCAAATGTTTCAATAAAAACTTTTAAGGCTGATTTACATCGAAAATGCATCTATTGTATGATGGTTTAATCATGGGTTTAAATACCCCCCAACCAACTCAAATTAAAATTCCCTCTTGTTTTAGAGAAATTAATTCGTTTACTCTATTAGCCTTCACCCAGGGCTGGATAAAGAGTGATTAGAGCGATTGGGCTCAATCGAGCCCCAGGCTTGAAAGGGCCCCGCACTGCCATCAAAATGAACAGTTTTGTTAGAAAATTTGAAATATTCTTAACAATTCTGGCAAGTATAGCCTTTCAGACTAAAACCGATAAAAAAAATAACCCATATGATATCAACAATGAATCACTGGATTAAATTTTGTTTAACGGTTAAATTCAACAACTAACGGATTAAATAGTTGAGCAATTATGTCGATTGAAACTGAGCACGCAAGGAAATTAAATTTTCAAACAGTTTTAGAAGAACTTATGGAACAAAAACCTAGAAGTATGTAAATTCATGTATTCATATCCGGTGATGTAAGTTTCAAAAGGCATGTTCAAAAGTTTTATAATATCTAGAGGACAAAAACGCAAATTAACATAAGCTGAAAATGAAGACAATAGAGAAACACAAGCTCAAATTCACAAACCAGACCATCAAATGAAACAAGATCAAGAGAATGAACTGATAAATTTCAATGCACGGATGAAAATGAACAACCTAGACCATCCAAAGTGACTAGACTGATCTGAGCAATTAAGGCAAAGGGCATTGAAAAAAAATGCCTGAAGCAATGATAAACGAAAACGAAGAACAAAGAACTATGTTGTTAGAATGCTTAAAAAAACGAAAATTATAACGATTCAAGAGCAAAATTGAAGAACAAAGGAATACGCGGTTAAAAGTTAAGTCGCAGTGACAACTACAGCGGCTCAAAACGAAATTAAAGAACAAAAACACGTGCTCCTACAAGAAGTTTGGCAATGAGTATCAGAACGAATTGAAAATGAAAATGAAGAAAAAGAAAAGTATGGTTAGAAGATAAGGGGCAGCGAGAATTACAAACAACAGCCGGAATAAGAACGTGTTAAAATGAAAGTGAAGAACAAAGGATTGTTGAGTTTGTAGACACACAAAAGAGAGTATCAGAACATTTCAAAAATGACAGTAAAGAACAAAGTACTATTCTGTAAGAAGTCAAGCGATAGCAAGAACCAGAACGAGTCAAAAATAAAAGTGAAGAAGAAAGCAAGTTCAAAGCGGAGATCTCGCAAGGAGGTTCCACATATTGGTGGAACCATTTCAGATGTGGTCCATTGACAAAAAAAAGCTGGAGCTGTGGGGAAAATCTTATCCATAGTGAGTGAAAACACTTTGCTTGTTTGAAGCACACACTTGAAGAGCAATAGCCTCTTTATAACAAAAAAGAACGTATTGCGAGTCTTTCAGACTTGAAATATCGATTCAATTAACGTTTTCAAGACTACAATTCAATTGTGGCACTGTTTGTCTTATCTTTTTTTAGAGATAGGTAATGAAGAATAATCTACGGCCGTTATACAACATTGTGAAGACAAAATTTTCAAATTTATTAATTTTCAAATTGTGAAGGATTGATTTCCATAGGGATATTTCATTTAAATTACTCACTTCAAGCATTCGAACATTTGGCTTGTTCAAATACCTAGACATGAGCGAAGGCAATGTTCAGCTTAATTCACCCCTGCGAAATTTCATTTTCCACTATGAAATCATCGAAAATAAATACAGAACTAATTAACTGACGAACGTTTGGACAACCGTATTTGAATTGCCACTACAACCTATGACCCTATAATTAAAAAACTGATGGTGACATATGAGTGTCACCTCTCGCATTGAACTAAGTTTTTCTAAGTCAAATATTTTATTAATTTTTTAACATAAATAAGAAGTGTATATTTAAAGATAAACGAATATTTGTCATCTGCCACTTGGTAAGGTAGTCCACGCTAAGGTTTAGTAGCTGTACGGCTGCTCAGTAACCTAAAAGCTTGACAACAACTGATCTAGATCGTAATTAAATAAAAAAAACAAGTTTTTTTAACTGAAAGTAAGGAGCAAAATTAAAACTTAAAACGAACAGAAATTACTTCGTATATGAAAGGGGCTGCTTCCTCACCAACGCCCCGCTCTTTACGCTAAAGTTTTACTCTTTCTCTCAACTCTTCTTTTTAAAACAGTAAAATAACCTTCCCAATAACCATTACTATATGTAAGCACTGGTCAAAGTTTGTAACTTTTAGCCCCTCCCACGGGGACTGTGGGGGAGTAAGTCGTCCCCAAAGACATAGTTATAAGGTTTTTCGACTACGCTGAATAAAATGGCTCTCTCAGAATTTTGATCCGTTGACTTTGGGGAAATAATTAGCGTGGGAGGGGGCCTTGGTGCCCTCCAATTGTTTTGGTCACTTAAAAAGGGCACTAGAACTTTTCATTTCCGTTAGAATGAGCCCTCTCGCAACATTCTAGGACAACTGGGTCGATACGATCACCCCTGGGAAAAAAAACAAACAAAAAAACAAATAAACACGCATCCGTGATCTGCCTTCTGACAAAAAATACAAAATTCCACATTTTTGTAGATAGGAGCTTGAAACTTCTTCAGCAGGGTTATCTGATACGCTGAATCTGATGGTGTGATTTTCGGTGTGATTAAGATTCTATGACTTTTAGGGGGTGTTTCCCCCTATTTTCTAAAATAACGCAAATTTTCTCAGGCTTGTAACGTTTGATGGGTAAGACTAAACTTGATGAAACTTATATATTTAAAATCAGCATTAAAATGCAATTCTTTTGATGTAGCTATTGGTATCAAAATTCCATTTTTTAGAGTTTTGATTACTATTGAGCTGGGTCGCTCCTTACTACAGTTCGTTACCACGAACTGTTTGATTACATACTGGTTCCTCGAGTTTTGTCTGACATACTGCAACGTCTTTGTAAACGCAGACAAAAACGCACATCATTATGATAGAACTCTGGTCATAAAAGCAAATTAAACCTTATTTATACCACCCAACATTCACAGTTATGCTATTGATGAATTATAACTGGTATGAATATAATTACAACCGTAGCAATACCATGGGACAGTTGAATATTAATTTGTAAATTACAAAACATGTTAGGCTTCTGAACCAATTGACTAGTTTCACTGTCAATAACTCTGACCAAACAAAGCAAAATGGATGATATCAAGACCAATTAGGGTTTTTGAACACAAGCTTGAAAATTTGAAGGCGGTCCTAATATAAGGACGACTGATCATTGTTGGAAAAATTTTTTAAAAATACGAATTACCATTAATATTAATTTACGAATTACCAAGAATTACGAATTAATGAGGAAATAGATAATCTAACCAACTAAATGGAAACAAACTAAACACTGAGATGGGACAGACAAGCCTTGAAAAAGCTCTCGTTGGAGATGGGACAGAGGTTGGAGATGGGAAAGCTCTCGTTGGAGATGGGACACTGAGATGGTACAGACAAGCCTTGAAAAAGCTTTCTCGTTGGAGGCTTTCAAAAAATGTCAACTGTGTTACAGCAAAATCTCCAAAAGGATCATATACTTGTTTAAAAGTTTTAGTTTTCAGTTGAATGCCTTGTGGTTCAATTTCGATCCAAGAGATAGGTTCAAAATGTTCAGCGTTTACACCAATTTTCACCGTCACCGTTTTTAAAAATTTTCATTGGTTTTATAATTTTTTTCAAACATGAAATAGGTATTGTTGATATAGGTATTTAGGCATATACAGAATATATTGTTCATAATATTTTTTTTATTAGGAACCCCCTCCCATTGTTCTGTATCCCCTGGACACAAAGAGTGTCCAAAATAAACATTTAAAGCGAAGAGCTAAACTAGGATAAAGGATTGTTTCTCCACTTCTTCTTGTTTGGAAGCCCTTGCATCGATTTTCATGTCAACTCAATCTAATTTTCTAAATAGTTGTAATCAAGTTCAATTCAGCAGTAAAGGAAAAAGATAATAGTAAATATTTGGCACTTGATCAGGGTTCAATTAGCTAGAAATTCTGGAATGGATCAATTAATTCTAAGTGATTTGCAGTTTCTCTTGTGTAGCCAACGTTCTTTCTTTTCGTATTTCTGGAATCAATCCAAATTTCTAGAAATGGAGAATACCCAATGGAAGTTTCACAATAGTACTTCGATTGTTACAACTATAAAAATGCAAATTACTACAATCAGCAAAAGTGCTTGAGTTTCAGAATAGGATCTTTGTATCTTTCTAATCAAGTCGTTTAAGATTTTCTACTTAGAAATGACCCAGAAACTCTAAGGAATTAACGTTTGATCGAGGAAAAAAAGAAACTAAATATGTAGGTGTAAAGAAGTATCTCAGCTAGGTTCTGTATTCGGTTTTACTTTACAAAATGGTTTTTATTTCATATACATTTTATTATGGATATTTCGTTTATTGTATCCGTGAATATGGCCTAAGATAAGACCATTAAACATAACAAATGACAAGTGTCCAAATTTCAAGCAAAAAACTGGGTAAACCGTGGTTTCTGTGTACTTTTAAAGACCCTTTGCCCCCCCCCCCCTGAATAATTCTCCAAAGAAAATGAAAGCTAGGTTCCATAAAAGAGTTTAAATTTCTCTTCCCCCCACCCTCATATAGATAACATTAATCATTTTAATTAATACCCACGTATACAAACATATGTATTAAAAAAATGTATATATATATATATATATATATATATATATATATATATATATATATATATATATATATATATATATATATATATATATATATATATATATATATACATATATATATACGGTAGTAAAGACATGACTAATTATATAAAACTACAAAAATAAGTAGGCTGCAATAGAAGAATTCACATAAATAGTCATTTTGATACTGCCCATGATATTTGTCTCTAACGCTGAGAATGGTATCATTGATTTTAGGTGCAGTAATAGCTGTCTCCTAAAGATTAGCGTCTAGTAAAGATTCAACCATAGTCCACTGCAATCAAAAATTCTAAAACAAGTTTCTCAATGAATTTTTAAATGTAAAAAAATTCCACTTGAATATGATTCAGGAACGGTAACTATTGTCCGTGTTAAACTTCAAAGTAAAAAGTATAACGAGAACGGAGTTATTGGAATTTTGAGCAAGACCTAAGAGAAGAAGAAAGACCTGACCTCTACCTCGAAGTTAAAAAAAAATCCATTTCAGCGTGTGTTTCACCAGGGTTGTATCCAAGATTTAGTTGTTGTTTTTTGGGGGGAGGGGGGGGTCTAAAAGGATTACTCAGGCTGGTTACAAACAACTTTAAAACGCATCACAAATTTGTTTATATTCATTTTTGTCATATTTTATGAGTCGGGTAAAAAATTCAGGGAGGGGGTCAATCCTTCCCTCCCCCTGGATACGGCCTTGTGTCCGATTTTCTTTCCTTTTTTTTATTAAGGAGTGCATCGAATGGTTTTCACTCTCGCTTTGTCAGCATCTTCTCTAAAGTATCGTGACCCGAGTAATCATATTAAAGCAAAGGAATTTGCCAAAATGAAATGTCCAGTACAAACTAATTGCCGAATGTCGTGCCAAAAAGTCAATTGTCTCAACAATCAATAATTTAGTTATTGGCTCCCAGTCTTGCGGGAAAAAATGACGTCTTTGAGATAAACCAATTAAAAGTTAAAAATGATTGCTTTTGAAATACCAAGATGGCAGAAGTGCTTTTTTCAAACTTTAATCGATTGTTATGAGACAGCGAATGAATGTCTTGAATAGTATACTAGAAAATGATTTTTTTATATCATACTATGTATAATATATATAATATATTCTCATATCTATTTTAATTTTTATCATCTGTTTAACCCTGGAATGCTGTCGCTTCGTAAGTTTTACGACCGCCAAACTATTTTTCGGGATTCCCGTTTCGACAGTATCACATCGGCTGGCCATCTCCGAATTTTCAATCGCATGAGCAACTTCTATCGCTACTACTCGTAAGGTTGAGCATTAAGATGAAAATTTCAAGAATTATAGGAATATACAGGTTATCGAAAGGGCATATTGACAATGTAACGGCAGTGGCAAATTATATTAAGTTCAGTAGTAATACCACTGCTGTGACTAATATTACAGATATGCCTAGGGATATGAAGGTGAAATTTTCAGAGAACAATTTCCGAAAATATCTGTTGTACGGATGGCAACCTGCCATCCATATGCAGGTTGTCAAAAGGCCATATCAGCAATATCTTAAGAACAGTTACGTGTTTGAAATTAAAACTTACATCCCTTGTTCTGGGGATGTTGAACTAACCAAAAGATAATATTTGCATCATAATACTACTTCTTCTACTACCACAACTACAACTTACTGCTATTACTACTTCTGCTATGAAAGCTAAGACTGTTACTACTAACTCTACTTCTACTGCTACTACTATAACCACTGGTGCCACAACTACTGCTAATAAACCTAATAGTATTAAGGCGAAATTTTGTGGCACTATTAAATCTGTACCGACAAACACACTATGTCCACATAAGTTGTCAAGAGGACGTATCAGCAATGCTTCAGGACCAGTTTAGGGTATTAAGTTGAAAATTTTATCGTGTGTTGAATGGGATGTTGAAAACAAAACAAATGTGCTATGTGCATACATAGCACAACAACGATTGAATCGTAGTTCTACGATTCAATCGTACCTTGAACTACGATTGAATCGTAGTTCAAGGTGAAAACATCTGTCTAGAATTAGATACCATAAATTTCAAACCAGTAAGCTTTTTCAGTGAATTTAATTCCTGCGAAGCTAGTTAGATTTCGCAATACCTGGCAAAGGATTAAAGTTCGTGATCTTGAGTAAAATTATTACTCAGCATTTCAGTAAGTGAGAGATAATCCTATGGTCATAATTATCAAATCATATAGACTCATTTAACCGGCTTGGATACGGACTTAGATAAGATTAAATAAAAAAAACTAGTTTTTTTAACTGAAAGTAAGGAGCGACATTAAAACTTAAAACGAACAGAAATTACTCCGTATATGAAATGGGTTGTCCCCTCCGCAGTCCCTCGCTCTTTACGCTAAAGTTTGACTCTTTGCCACAGTTCTACTTTTTAAAACAATTAAAAACTTTAGCGTAAAGAGCGAGGGACTGTGGAGGGGACAACCCATTTCATATACGGAGTAATTTCTGTTCGTTTTAAGTTTTAATGTCGCTCCTTACTTTCAGTTAAAAAAACTAGTTTTTTTTATTTAATTTCTGAACGTTTTTGAATTAATGCATGTTTGATTTTGCCTCTCCGCACATAAATCATTGAAATGAAATTAGTATATTAATTTTTTTTTTGGCTAAATGGCTTTCTCTTAGTTTTGATCAGACGATTTTGAGAAATAAGGGGTGGGGAAGGAGGCCTAGCTGCCCTCCAATTTTTCGGTTACTTAAAAAGGCTACTAAAACTTTTAATATTCAACGAACGTTTTTATTAGTAAAAAATATACGTAACTTAAGAATTAACTTACATAACAAACTTTTATATTCTTATATTTTTATTATGTGTGCGAGGGGGTTTGTACCCTCGTTAATACCTCGCTCTTTACACTAAATCGTAAGTTTTGTCCCAATTCTTTAAGAATGACCCCTGAATCAAAAAGGCCGTAGAATAAATAGTTGAAATCACTAAAAATATTTTAGCATAAAGAGCGAGGTATTTATCTCCTCCTAAATACCTCGCTCTTTATGCTAAAGTATTTTTAGAACCCCTCATATGCGTAATAATCTCTGTTCGTTTTAAATTTCAATGCTATTCCTTACTTTCATTTGAAAAAACGTTTTCATATTTTTTTTTTCATTGTTTTTTTATAGTAATGCTAGAAAATCCTGTGCCCTTTTCATTGAATTTTTCTTCCCCCATGACATATTCCTCAAAGGAAAGATCCTCCCACAAAGCCCTCTCCCATCAACCCCGCCCCCAAACCAAAAAATCCCCATGAAAACGTCTGTACACTTCCCAATAACCATTACTATATGTAAACACTGGTCAAAGTTTGTAACTTGCAGCCCCTCCCTCAGGGATTGTGGGGGAGTAAGTCATTCCCAAAGACATAGTTATTATGGTTTTCGACTATGCTGAACAAAATGGCTATCTTAAAATTTTAATCTGTTGACTTTTGGAAAAAATTAGCATGGGAGGGGGCCTATTTGCCCTCCAATTTTTTGGTCACTTAAAAAGGGCACTAGAACTTTTCATTTCCGTTAGAATGAGCCCTCTCGCGACATTCTAGGACCACTTGGTCGATAAGATGACCCCTGGGGAAAAAAAAACAAACAAATAAACACGCACCCGTGATTTGTCTTCTGGCAAAAAATACAAAATTCCACATTTTTTTGATAGGAGCTTGAAATTTTTGCTATAGAGTTCTCTGATATACCGAATGCGATAGTGTGATTTTTGTTAAGATTCTATGACTTTTAGGGGATGTTTCCCCCCTTTTTCCAAAATAGGGCAAATTTTCTCAGGCTCGTAACTTTTGATGACAAAGACTAAATTAATTGAAACTTATATATTTAGAATCAGCGCAAAAATTCGATTCTTTTGATGTATCTTTTAGCATCAAAATTCCGTTTTTTAGAGTTTCGTTTACTATTGAGCCGGGTCGCCCCTTACTACAGTTCCTTACCACGAACTGTTTGAAAAGAAAATAATTTGGTATTTCGGGGCTTCTGACATTATTACTGCTTTGTGGAAGTTAGGCTCAAAATTGAAAAAGGATTATATTTTTTCTCTGGGCCCCTTCCACCTCTTAGTTCGTTTATTTTCCCGTTAGTTTTCACCTGTTTTCGCTTTATAGTTGTGTTATCTCTTAGCAGTTCTTTCGTTAGTTGAGTTATGGCTGTGGTATATATGTTTTATCGCTCGTATAGTTGTGTTATTTTCAAATTATACTCCATAATAGAGAGGCTCCGAACACCCAGTATTGTATATTAAGCACTTAATTTGACGTTTTTTTCTAACGTGACCAGATTCGTCCTGCGACCTTTTCATTGAATTTTTTTCCCCCATGGCATATTTCTCCAAGGAAAGATCCTCCCACATAGCCCCCTCCCTCAACCCTACCCCCAAAACCAAAAAAATCCCCCTGAAAACGTCTGTACACTTCCCAATAACCATTATTATATGTAAACACTGGTTGAAGTTTGTAACTTGCAACCCCTCCCCCAGGGACTGTGGGGGAGTAAGTCATCCCCAAAAACATAGTTATTATGATTTTCGACTATGCTAAACAAAATGGCTATCTCAAAATTTTGATCCGTTGACTTTGGGAAAAAAATTACCGTGGGAGGGGGCCTAGATGCCCTCCAATTTTTTTGGTCACTTAAAAAGGGCACAAGAACTTTTCATTTCCGTTAGAATGAGCCCTCTTGTGACATTCTAGGACCACTTGGTCGATACGATGACCCCTGGGGAAAAAAAAAAAAAAAACAAACAAATAAACACGCACCCGTGATTTGTCTTCTGGCAAAAAATGCAAAATTCCACATTTTTGTAGATAGGAGCTTGAAACTTCTACAGTAGGGTTCTCTGATACGCTGAATCTGATGGTGTCATTTTCGTTAAGATCCTACGACTTTTAGGGGGTGTTTCCCCCTATTTTCCTAAATAAGGCAAATTTTCTCAGGCTCGTAACTTTTGATGGCTAAGACTAAACTTGATTAAACTTATATATTTAAAATCAGCATTAAAATGCGATTCTTTTGATGTTGCTATTGATATCAAAATTCAATTTTTTAGAGTTTTGGTTACTATTGAGCCGGATCGCTCCTTACTACAGTTCGTTACCACGAACTGTTTGATAAGACTAATTTCTGCCTGTGATAATTGTGTGTAACGTTATGCATTCGGGAAAGGATTATTCAAACGGACATTGTGCAATCGCTCTGGAAAAATGGCGAGCGGAGAACTTGTTTATTTGCCAGTTTTGAACTTTTTGCAGTTTAGCCGAAATAATGGTGTTGATGATGATCTTATTATTCGGCATGCCTTGGAATTCTCCGATGCAGCTGCTGTTGCGGCTGCAAAATCTGCTTTATGGAACAAAGTTTTGCCTGGAGAAATTTGCCCAAGACCTGCTGGAAATAAGGCTACACAGAGTCATTTACGTGATATTCTTGAGCTATTGGCGAAATGTGATTCTGAAGATTTAACCGTACCTACGTATGTTATCTTGTCAGCTAACGAAGTTCCTTCGGTTCTTGACCTGACGTTTTCACATCTATCCTCGAAGCTCACGCGAATGGAAAAAGTCCTTAATGCTGTTGCGTCTCGTGCGGAAGTTTATGATAACCATTTTCCGCCCCTTCCTCAACCTATTGAACCAAATGCCCTAGCTACTATTGTGGTTACCAAGATCCCTGCTTCACTTGACAATCCAATCAAAAGAAAAGAAATGCTGGATAAAGTTACTGGTCATGAATGTGTTTGTAGTGCAAAAGCAAAAAAAAGACCAACTGATCGTTCATATAGACAAATCTGCAGTGAATGACTTTTGCTCTTTGATTAAAAATACGGTAACATCTTGTGCGACTAAGATTGTCACAAAAAAATACTTGGAATTGCTAAAGGAATTCCTCTTGACTTTGATGTTGACCAATTCTGCAGTGAGCCAGGCATAGCATCAGCTAGTCGTCTTGGTGCCTCTACAGTTGTCAAGACTGAGTTTACAGATCTATTGTCAAAGGCTCGGCTGCTAAAAACAGGTCTAAAAATCGGCTATGAACTTGTTCGAGTTTCTGAGTTTTTGACCCTACCTAGATGCTGTCACAAGTGTAGATGCCCCAGCCATATCCAGTCCGCCTGTTCCAGTTCAAATCCAAAGTGTGCAATCTGCTCAGGGCCTCATGTCTCTACGAAAGACTCTCCCTGTAAACTCCCTGCGAAATGTGCGAATTGTGGTGGTCCGCCTGTGTCGTTTATCCTAAAATGTCAAGTCCTTAAAAAAGTGATTTTTGCTGCCAAGTGATGGCTCGCTCGATATCCCTACTCTCTTTTAATATTAATTGCACTAAGGATAAAGCCTCTGTGATCGACGAGTTCATAAATGACTACGATATAGTTTGCTTACAAGAACACCTGCTCTCTTCCACCAGTTCCAGTTTCCTACAACGAAGTACATCGCGTCAGTTATTTCTTATAAATGCCCGCAAAACTTTTGGCAGGCCCTCTGGAGGGCTTGCATGTTTTTGTGAAGCGGAGTTTAAGTGATCTAAATCCGCTTGCTTATGCTCGAACGATCATTTTCTTGCCATCCAGTTAGGCAATACTTTTATAATTAACACTTATTTGCCACATAATGCACGTGGAATTGATTCTATGACTCGGTTCCCTAAAGCTTGCTCCTCGTTATGCTCAGCTGTGAAGCAATTTGCTGATTCCAAACTTACATATCTGATTGTTGGCGACTTGAACTGCAATGTTTTAGATAACTCGGTCAGAACTGACTGCTTGTTAGATTTAGTTCCTGATTATAAAATTGTGCCAAAGGATCAGTCCTATACTTACATTCATCATTCAGGAAGTGTATCAAATATTGACCATGTAATCTGTTCGCCAAGTCTCAGTATTTCTGAAGTGCATGTCCTTACGGATGAACAAGACATTGATCATATGCCGATGTCATTTACGTTTTCCCTATCTGATGTTCCTGCGTATTCCTCTATTCCTAATCCCTCACGGTGTTTCGACAAGTATAATTGGAATCGTGGAAATATTGCCCTTTACAGTGTGACGCTTGCTACACTACTTAGTTCTATTCTTATTCCGTTCATTTGCTCCAGACGTGGGTGCCTATGAAAAATGTGGTTGCCGATATTAACCTGCACTATTCACAAATTATTTCGTGTTTGAAAAACGCTGAGTATTGTGCTGTCCCTTGTGAACGAGTTAGGCTAGGGACTCGTCAACCTATGTGGAATAATGATTCAGAGTTGAAGTCGATTAAGAACCGTGCAAAGTTATGGTTGCGTATATGGTCAGAATCCGGAAGGCCTGCTTCTGGTATTGTTTTCAGTATTAAAAATCGCACTAAATCTGCTTATAAGAAATACATTCGTGCAGTCCGATTTCGGGGTCTTGATTTTCCATCAAATCCAAGTGATTGGAAGAAAGTTTAAAATTCTAGTAGAATTAGTAGTGATGGTCCTAGCAATTATATTTCTAAGTCAGCTTGGGAATCGCATTATACTGCTATTTTTTCCCGGATTAACTATGCAGTTCATTCACATTTTTCAGCTGTTTTGAAACGTATGCTACCGTCTGCTCTATCTTAGTAGGATATATTACCGGTATCCGCTGATTCAATTTACCTGGCTATTAAAAGGCTTAAGTCTAAGTCAGTTGACACCGATGGAATATCAGTGAATCATTTAAAACCTTATTGCCCCCCTTTAATATCGCATTTTCAACTACTTTTTCGAATGTGTTTGCTTTGTGCTGTCGTGCCGGACAGTTTCTTGTGTGGCAAAGTTACTTCTATTTTAAAAAGGGGGAAAGATCCATTTTCATGTTTATCTTATCGTCCTATCACTGTTTCTTGTACCTTAAGCAAAGTCCTTGAGTATTTACTTCTCCCTTCTATAACAGATGATATAAATTTTTGAGTTAACCAATTTGGTTTTCAGCGTGGTCTGGGATGTCAGTATGTCCATAAAGTTCTTTCTACTCTGCTTTCTCATGTTTCCGGGAAGAGCTATGATCTTTATTTTTGTTCTTTAGATCTATCTAAGGCTTTTGATTCTGTAGTTCACTCCCAAGCCCTGTTTTCTTTGCTTAAATGTGGAGTTAATGTTTCTATTGTTTCTTTATTAAAATTTTGGTACAGTCATTCTTTCCTTCATATTAGATTTTCTCCTTCTGATTCTTCTATGTTAAAGATCTCCGTAAGACAAGGTGTGAGACAAGGTGGAGTTTTATCTCCATTAATTTTCAAAATCTGTAGTGTTGATATTTTAAATAGTCTTCCAACAACTTACCTTTTAGGTAGTTCCAATGTCTCATATCTTGCTTATGCAGAGGATATTCTTCTCATTAGTAGAACTAAATCTGGGCTTTCCGCTTCTGTTCGTTCTATCTCTACTGCTTTCTCGAATGTAGGTCTAATCCTTAACCTGAAACTTAGAACGTGCAGAAATCAACATGAGTAGGGGTCAAAACCCTATGCATTCCCAAGGCCAGAGCACGATTTGCACGTTACTGAACAAAAATTAATGTTATCACTTTTATAACTTAAATCACGTATTATTAACATTTTAAGGAATAAATATCAGAATATGTACATTAAACTGACTATACCCATTCATTTGTATTTTTTTTAAGTAAAGTGCAAATTATGTTCTGACCTTGGGAAGGCATAGGGGTTTTGAGCGCTACCAATGTTGATTTCTGCTTGTTTTAAGTTTGACTCGGTTATTTATTGTAATTTCTGTTCGTTTTGGGCTTTATCGTACCCAAACATTTATTCATCGAGGCTAACTTGTGGAAGTTTTCGCTTCGTAGATTATTTGATTCTGTTTTCGCTCATTTTTTATTTAAAGCAGTTTCTAACTTTTCTTTGAAAAACTTATTTTGTGGAGCAATATTTTTGACTGATCTAAAGTAAATACAATACGACTAACTTGAACAAATTAATAACAAAACAAACACAAGGGAAAAAAACAATTGAAATACTTTAAACATTTTGCACATTTGAACAATAAAACATATCTGAGATTATCTGACATATCTGACAATATCTGACAACTGAACCCAATCATGAATAAACTTCCTCCTCAAAACTCCAAATGCAACTTTTTATGAGAATTCAATATATACGGTTACACCAACATTGTAAAAAATCTTGCGGTTGTTTTACTAGAAAGATAGATACAATCGAAATATCAAATTATCTCTCGAACAAGAATCGAAGATGAACAAATCCAATAAGAAAATTGAATGTAAAATAAGAAAAGATCAAAAATCGCATATGAACCAAATAAGAATAATAAAAAAAAACTATATTTCTTATATCAATAGCATTCAAAATGGACATAAACTTGACAGATAAAGTTGGATTTTATATCCTTCCATATCAATATTTCTTATTCACTAAAAAGGCAAATTTTGTTTTTGTTACCGTATAAAAGTAAGATGCGTACTAAAATGATTTTTCAAAATTACAATCTATTGATTCGAAATAAGAATCGAAAAATCCTCTAATATTTCTTATACCAATAGCATTCAAATTGGGGATAAACTTGACAGAAAAGGTACTTTATTTCGTTTCATTTTATTCCATAAAAAGGAATTTATTTTTCTTTCCATTTTTTTGTCACGTATTTATTTTTTCCTTTTTATCTTAGTTGCATTGGTTGTGGAAGAGCTTGAATTAACTCCCACGCAGTATAGACCATCAGAATCCCCCCAAAAACTAGCTGAGATGACAGGATTCACGCCAAAACAAATTAAAGAAATGTACCGGGCATTCAAGAGTGAATGTCCTAGTGGAGTTGTCACGGAAGCAAAATTTGCGGAAGCTTTTTCCAAATTTTATCCAACAACTGGTAATTTAAGTTCAATTATTATATAACAGTGAAAGATTTTGGTAATTAGAGGAGAATTTTCGGAAGCTTTTTCTAAATTTTATCCAACTACTGGTAATTTAAGTTTAATTATTATATAACAGTCAAAGATTCTGGTAATTGAAGGAAAATTTGCGGAAGCTTTTTCCAAATTTTATCCAACTACTGGTAATTTAAGTTCAATTACTATATAACAGTCAAAGATTCTGGTAATTGAAGGAAAATTTGCGGAAGCTTTTTCTAAATTTTATCCAATTACTAGTAATTTAAGTTCAATTATTATATAACAGTAAAATATTCTGGTAACTGAAGGAAAATTTGCGGAAGCTTTTTCCAAATTTTATTCAACTGCTGGTAATTTAAGTTCAATTACCATATAACAACCAAAGATTCCGGTAATTGAAGGGAAATTTGCGGAAGCTTTTTCTAAATTTTATCCAACTACTGGTAATTTAAGCTCAATTATTATATAACAGTCAAAGATTCTGGCAATTGAAGGAAAATTTGCGTAAGCTTTTTCCAAATTTTATCCAACTACTGGTAATTTAAGTTCAATTATTATATAACAGTCAAAGAATCTTGTAATTGAAGGAGAATTTGCGGAAGCTTTTTCCAAATTTTGTCCAACTACTGGTAATTTAAGTTCAATTATTATGTAACAGTGAAAGATTTTGGTAATTAAAGGAGAATTTTCGGAAGCTTTTTCTAAATTTTATCCAACTACTGGTAATTTAAGTTTAATTATTATATAACAGTCAAAGATTCTGGTAATTGAAGGAAAATTTGCGGAAGCTTTTTCCAAATTTTATCCAACTACTGGTAATTTAAGTTCAATTATTATATAACAGTCAAAGAATCTTGTAATTGAAGGAGAATTTGCGGAAGCTTTTTCCAAATTTTGTCCAACTACTGGTAATTTAAGTTCAATTATTATATAACAGTGAAAGATTTTGGTAATTAAAGGAGAATTTTCGGAAGCTTTTTCTAAATTTTATCCAACTACTGGTAATTTAAGTTTAATTATTATATAACAGTCAAAGATTCTGGTAATTGAAGGAAAATTTGCGGAAGCTTTTTCCAAATTTTATCCAACAACTGGTAATTTAAGTTCAATTATTATATAACAGTGAAAGATTTTGGTAATTAAAGGAGAATTTTCGGAAGCTTTTTCTAAATTTTATCCAACTACTGGTAATTTAAGTTCAATTATTATATAACAGTAAAAGATTCTGGTAACTGAAGGAAAATTTGCGGAAGCTTTTTCCAAATTTTATTCAACTGCTGGTAATTTAAGTTCAATTACCATATAACAACCAAAGATTCCGGTAATTGAAGGAAAATTTGCGGAAGCTTTTTCTAAATTTTATCCAATTACTAGTAATTTAAGTTCAATTATTATATAACAGTAAAAGATTCTGGTAACTGAAGGAAAATTTGCGGAAGCTTTTTCCAAATTTTATTCAACTGCTGGTAATTTAAGTTCAATTACCATATAACAACCAAAGATTCCGGTAATTGAAGGGAAATTTGCGGAAGCTTTTTCTAAATTTTATCCAACTACTGGTAATTTAAGCTCAATTATTATATAACAGTCAAAGATTCTGGCAATTGAAGGAAAATTTGCGTAAGCTTTTTCCAAATTTTATCCAACTACTGGTAATTTAAGTTCGATTATTATATAATAGTCAAAGATTCTGGTAAACGAAGGAGAATTTGCGGAAGCTTTTTCCAAATTTTATCCAACTACTTGTAATTTAAGTTCAATTATTATATAACAGTCAAAGAATCTTGTAATTGAAGGAGAATTTGCGGAAGCTTTTTCCAAATTTTATCCAACTACTGGTAATTTAAGTTCGATTATTATATAACAGTCAAAGATTCTGGTGATTGAAGGAAAATTTGCGGAAGCTTTTTCCAAATTTTATCCAACTACTAGTAATTTAAGCTCAATTATTATATAACAGTCAAAGATAGTGGTAATTTAAGTTCAATTATTATATAACAGTCAAATATTATTAGAAACATCAAGGGCATCGGCAGAAAATTTTCCAGGGGAGAGAGCAAACGCCAAAATATCAGTGGTGGTTGGGTTACAGGGAATATATTTCAGGATTTCCTTTTCCTTGGAATAAGTTTATTTTTTAATACTTTTAGGAAAAAACTCTCAAATAAAAATAGCAATTAAACTGCATGCAAAATGAAATAAAATACAGTAAATTTTAAACTACAAGGATTCCTCGCAAAGGGATTTATTTATTTAGCCAATAATATATTTAATTATTATGCATTTAAACTTAAAAGAAAATCAAACACAAACCAAAATTACAGAAAGATTTATTGCTTCCGTAGATTATAACAGATGAAAACTTGTCTTCATGCAATTTCCTACGCCTCAGAGTAGTTTACAGAATTTATTTCTTTCATAACAGGACAATTCTCCCTCTCGAACGTAAATCCCTCATAAAACTTACTTATTTAAACTTACTATCCAGCTATTAAATTAACCCTCTTTCTTTTTATTGTCCTATTCAACTAAATAAAATAAACAGGTTCAAAAGAATTTCGCCATAGGAAAATCTTTTCAAATAGTTTGTGATAAAAAACTGGAAGTAAAAAGTTATTTGGATCAATATTGACCAAAACTAAAAATCTCATGAGATGTAGATGTAGATTTTAAATAATTCTCATGAGAATTATTTCAGCGGCAGTATTGGCTTTTCATACTAATTTTAAATACGTAAAATTCTTTCACTTTATTGTTACCCACCCAAAACCAAAAATTTGAGAGAATGTGCCCGATTTTTGAAAAAAGAGGAAACACCCCGAAAATGCAAGTGACCTTATTTTTAATCTATTTATTTGATACATCATATCAGGGAACCTTACCATAGATTTTTTAAGCTCTAATCTTCTAAGTGTGAAATTTCGCATTTTTTTCAGAAAAGAAGCATAAATTTTAGGTCTTTTTAAGTGACCACATAGATTGGCCCAGGGGACAGTCTTGTTTTCTTGCTATTTTAGGGTGCTACACTACGGCTATACCTCGAATATGTCGAATTTGCAATCAATTTAAAATTCTGAGAAGCTAATTGATTTAAAAGTATCAACAACTATACTTTAGGCTTTCCAGTTGCAGAAGAAGTAATGCCACATGGTGGCAGCACTGGATTCAACCAAGTTGATTCACTTTATTTGCAATGAAATTAGGCTACGTTTGGTGATCCGTAATTGCGTATCAGCTATAGTGAGGAGGGGGATCATTGTTCAGATGGGTGTAGGATAGATTCCTAAAAAAACTTATTTTAATGGACAAACTGCTTACTCTTCATCAGGCCTCGGATAAATGTTGAAAGAGGTAGGGGGAGGAGAAATTAATTAAATGTTTCCCTATACATCTAAAATGTTACATTCCCATATCTACCAGTACAGAGGCAAGGCATCATCAGCCCCGCAAGGAAATTTCTTTGGGATGGCAAATACTGCTGGGAACTTAGTTCTCAGCAATCTTAGATGGCGTTATCTTCTTTTTCTTTTTGTATGAAGTACTTCAACGTATAAAAGGAATTGCATGTAATGTATTTATCGATAAGAAAATCTTATTGTGGAGGTTGTGATGGCTTCAGTTATGTAGTTATGTCAGTTATCAAAAGTCTCACAAAATTTCATCCATACAAACAATAATGCTCCTTTTCATCCTGTAAGTTTCACTAAGTTTAGTCTTAGCCATCAAAAGCTACGAGCATGAGAATATTTGTCTGATTTTCGAAAAAAAGGAGAAAGACTCCCTCGAAGTCATAAAATTTTAACGAAAACCATACCGTTAGATTCAGTGTATCAAAGAACCCTACTGTAGAGGTTTCAAGCTCGTATCTGCAAAAATATTGAATTCTGTAATTTTGCCGGAAAGACATCACGGATGTGTGTTTATTTGTTTGTTTTTTCCACAGGGGTGAACTTATTGACCCAATAGGCCTAAACCGTCGAGAGAGGGCTCATTCTAACGAAAATGAAAAGTTCTAGTGCCCTTTGTGAGTGACCAAAAGATTGGAGGGCAACTAGGCCCTCTCCCACGTCACCTTTTTCCCAAAATCGTCATATCAAAATTTTGAGTTAGTGTTTTTCTTTAGCTTAGTTGAAAGGCCCAATAACTAAGTCTTTAGAGATAAAATGACCCCCTGGGGAAAAGTTTTTAAGTTATACTGTAAAATTTACACATTGTTTTGTTTATTATTGGACAGTATGCAAACATTTTTCAGGTGGGGTCGGGAAGACGAATTTTCTGCTGGGAGAATTTCGAACGGGGATAATTTTCTATGGAGAGGTAAGTTTCCAGGGGTGAACTTTTCATGGAAAATGTTAGACTGGGTAAATGTTCAGAATTCCTATATGGTGCGAAATTTCTTTATATGCCTTGTTTTCTCTTTAGCGATTCAATTTTGAAAGTGAAGATGTTAATGGTAATTGGCCGGGATAAATTGTCTCCAGGATTGAATTGCTCGGATTATCCTTCAGTGGGGAGCGGGATTTTTCCCTGAAGGTGGAGCTATGTATCCTGGTGTTATTTAAAAGACGACCAGAAATTAAATAAAAAACACATTTTTCAACTGAAAGTTAGGAGCAACGTTAAACCTTAAAACGCGCAGAAAATATTACGTATATGAGGGGGTAGCCCCCTCCTCAACACCTTGTTATTTACATGAAAGTTTAAATTTTGTCCCAATTCTTGAAAAAGCAACTCCTGAAACACAAGGGTCATTTAATTAGAACAATAAATAACTTTCCAGTAGGTGGAACAAGGCATCCTGGTGCTGTTTAAAAAAAATCAGAAATTAGATAAGAAAAACAAGTTTTTCAACTGAAAGAACGAACAGAAATTATCACGAATCTGAGGGGATTGGCCCCTTCTCAACACCTTGTTATTGATGCTAAAGTTCAAATTTTCTCCCAATTGTCTAAAAACAACTCCTGACACACAAAGGTGGTTTAATTAGAACAACAAGCAACTCTTTTTAAAGTCCCAAGAAATATAGTGTGAAGAGCGAGGTGCTGAGGAGAGGGGACCATCATCAGCCCCGCAAGGAAATTTATTTGGGATGGCAACTTAGTCCTCAGCAATCTTAGATGGCGTTATTTCTCCTCCGTTATTTCTCCCGTCATGTGTGTAATAATTTCTGTTTGTTTTAAGCTTTAATGTTGCTCCTTACTTTCAGTGTAAAAAACTTATTTTTTTTCCTTCATTTAATGAAGCTTAGAGACAAACATTTTTCTAAAGGCAATGAAAAAAGTAAGCCAAATAAAGTGATAGGATACAAAAATAAAAAAGTAATTAATTACAAAAAATATGCAAAATAACAGCCTACTTACAGAAACTAAGATATAAACTCCAAGCAGTCAGTTCTGTTGTGCGATGCCAAAGCGTTGCATGGATACCAAACAGTTCATGGTAACGAACTGTAGTAAGGAGCGATCCGGCTCAATAGTAATCGAAACTCTAAGAAATGGAATTTTGATACAAATAGTTGCATCAAAAGAACTGTATTTTAACGCTGATTTCCAAGTATATTTGTTTCACCAAGTTTACTTTTACCTATCAAGAGTTAGAGCCTGAGAAAATTTGCCTTATATTAGAAAATATGATTTTTATCAAAAGATCTTAACGAAAATCACACCATCAGATCCAGCGTATCAGAAAACCCTACTATAGAAGTTTCAAGCTCCTATCTACAAAAATGTGGAATTTTGTATTTTTTCCCAGAAGACAGAACACGGATGCGTGTTAATATCGACCCAGTGGCCCCAGAACGTCACAAGAGGGCTGAATCTAATGGAAATTAAAAGTTCTAGTTCCGTTTTTAAGTGACCGAAAAACTGGAGGGCACATAGGCCCCCTCCCACGCTCATTTTTTTCCAAAGTCACTGGATAAAAATTTGGGATAGCCATTTTGTTCAGCATAGTCAAAAAACTTAATAATTATGTCTTTCGGGACGATTTAATCCCTGAAGTCCCCGATGGAGGGGCTGGAAGTTACAAACTTTGACCATTGTTTACATATAGTAATGGTTATTGGGACATGCACAGACATTTTCAGGAGAAGTTTTTCACATTAAAGGGAGGTCGAGGAGGGGGTTAAGTAGGAGGATCTTTCCATCGAGGAGTTTATCATGAGGGAAGAAAATTTCCATGAAAGGGCCGCAGGACTTTCTTGCATTATTTATAAAAAATGAGAAAATAAGTAAAAAAAAAGTTTTTTCAGGTGGAAGTAACGAACAGCATTAGAACCTAAAACGAACAGAAATTATTACGTATATAAGGGGGTTCGTCTCCTCCGCAATACCTCACTCTTTACACTAAATTATCTTCGTAATTTCACGGCCTTTGTGATTCAGGGGTCATTTAAAAAAATTAGGACCAAATTGAAGCTTTAGTGTAAAGAGCAAGGTATTGACAAGGGGGAAAACCCCCTCATATACGTAATAAAAATATAAATATAGAATTTCGTTACGTGAGATAACTCGTATGTTACGTATATTTATTATTAATGAAAACGTTCGTAAAAAAAATAAAAATTCTAGTTGCCTTTCTAGGTAACAAAAAATTAGTATGCAACTAGGCCTCCTCCCCCACCCCTTTTAGTGTTGCTTTTTTGTGTTGCGAGAGCAACACTTTGGTTTTGTCCCGTTTTTTTTTTTCTATGTCGCCGATCTCAGCTTATTCCTGGAAACTGGTAAGGGTTTAACCTGTGCGGTTTTTACGGAAAGTGTGGACCTCAGGCCGGATTGATGAATATGATATTAAATTTTGGAAAGATCTGCAGAACTCTTGCCTGGGGCAAAAGGGATTGTTTTTGCTTGTCCACAAGGGATAACTCCTTAATGCATGCTCCTCAATGCATAGCACTTCATGCTAATGTTTCTTTTTGCTTTCAAAAAGCTTCTTATTCCAATTAACTGAATCTTGTGTTGCAGGAGTTGTTCTCACAGAATTGAGACAGAAAGGTAAACTTTAGCATAAAGCGCGTGGTATTGGTTAGGGGTGAAAGAAATAGCTATTTTAAAATTTTAATTGGATGACTTTGGGGAAGCAGAGCATGGGAGGGGGGCTAGCTGCCATGTAATCTTTTTGTTCACTTTAATAGGGCAATGGAAATTTTAATTTCCATTCAAATGACCCTCTCTCGATCTCTTAGGATCATTAGTTTAATTTGATCACGTCTGAGAAAAGTAAAATATCTTTCCTCTGGCCTAGCAATACAAAATTCCACATTTGTGCTAATGGGAGCATGGAACCTCTATAGTAGGGTTCTGAAGTGTTGAATCGGACAAGGCTTTTTTTTATTAAACTTTTTTGAATTTTGGGGGGTATTTCATCCCGTTTTTCGAAAATTGCACAAATTTTCTTAAGCTCGTGACTCTTTGACGGGCAGCATTAACTTGAGGGATTTTGAGCCTTTGGAATCAAATATCAGAATAATAAGCCATTTTTTATTTATCTATTGGTTTCTTCATTCTGTTTTTCAGAGTTTCAGTTACTATTGGGCAGAGTCACTCTTTAATTGCTGTTCGATACCATGGTAGCTTAATATTCAAGACCTTACCATTAGCTTATAAGACAATGCATTGAACAATTTCTAATTCCTACATTTTCATTAAGTCTCGAAGCACGGCTGATATGCCATCAATACAGTAACATAAATTAAACGTAGTTGGTATCTAATGCAGAAGTGGAATAAAATGCGGAATAAATCTCGTTAGCGCTGTTGTCAATATCAGAGGGAACCAAAGTTTGACCTTGAGTGTGGGCCTACATACTCCTTAGACCTCAGACTACTGGACCTCGAATTTAGACCAAAATTTAAGTGGGAACATAGTGTAGTTATCAGAACTAAATAGTTTTGAATAATTATATATTCCTGGGCTTAGATCCAACTTATTGTGGGTAAGAAATATAACAACAAAAAATCATCATTTTCTTAATAAGAGGAACTTAGAAGTCATTTTCCTCAGTGTCAGGACAACAAATATGGCTCTGTTTCAAGAGAACATTCAAAATTTCACCACTAGTTGTAAAATAGCATAGATAGATAGATAGATAGATAGATAAGTGTATTTCAAAAACCCGTGGGCCATATACACAAAAATATAAATAAATAACAAACAAGCAAGGAAATTAACAACAGTACGAACACGCACAAAAAAACAGAATTCAACGCAAAAGTACCTAATCTAACTACAAAAGAAATTAATCATATAAAACTTTTTCTTCTTATTAAAGATTTATCTATATATACTCCCACTCGAAATATTGTGGTTGGGTTACTATTTTGCAGAATACCCGGAAGCATCAAATTAATCCCATGCAAATAAATTTCCCGTAAATCCAAGAGCACCGGGCATTTCCGGAGAAAATGATCCAAGTCTTCATCATCATCTTTACAATTATTACATATTAAGCAGTTTCTTTTTGTCTAAATTTCCAGATTCAACCCTGTTTGCTCAATATGTATTCCTGACCTTGGATCCAACTTGCAGTGGTTCAGCCACATTCGGAGCATACTTGCAGCTGTTAGCGGTTTTACTTCGTGGGTCAGCACAAGAACGACTAAATTGGACATTCAAGTATGTATCTATGAAAGAATTTCCTTTTCTAAAGAGGAAATAATTCTTTTTATGATCCAACATGTTTATCATCATTTGGTAATTAATTATATTAGCTATAATTTTTCTGCTAGCTTGTGGAAACATGTGCTACTAAACAAAAACTGTTAGCTCATAACAATTCTCATAATTCTCATATTCTCAAATTCTCATAACAATTCTCAGAGAATAAAAATTCTCAGAAACATATTAATTGGGCAGGAAATTAAAAAAAAATCAAAGCTAGGGAAAAAAAATTTAGCATGATCTTTGAGGCTAACTTACCTATGAAGATACCTGTAGGAAACCAGCAAAATACTTCATTCTGCATTTAGTTGTTTCTGGAAAGCGTCTCTTAAAATCTCCTCCTGGAGTCCACCAACGCCATAGCTCCCCGGAAGGGTGCTACATTTAATAAATTTCAGCTTAAAATTAATCCTAGACGCTAGTAAATGGTGATCTTTACTTTTAACATAAATAAGAGCCCTCCTTTGCATCCAATTATCTTGTACAATCCTGCCGGTTTTTTTATTTACGGCAACATATTCAATAAGGCTACCTGTCTTACCATTAAGTGTATACCTTGTTAACTTATTGGTGATTTTATAGACTGGTTGTAACTAGATTGTTATACCAATAAAGTTGCAACAGTTTGAAACCATTACTAGTTTCCTTTCCTATACCAAATTTACCCAGGATTGGATACTATCTATCCGTATTTCCATCAACCTGAGCATGAAAATTCCCTAATGAAAATACGATGTTTCCACCTGGGACCCTATCTATTTTTTTCTTTAGCTTTATAGCTGAGTCACTACTATTTATATCAGTTGGTTCTTTAGACATACACTACTATAATAATAACAATTTATCTATAACCCACTATTATGCAAAACAAGAGTAGTAAATTACACTAAAAAGGAAAAAAATTAAATACAAACATGGATAACTTAAACCTAAATCACAGACAGAAATACACGGATATTATTATGGTTTGGGCTTAGGGATACAAAGGCATGTCTTGTTAAATTAGTACTAATCAATTCAAACAATTGAATAGTGTCGGTTGCACCATACTTCTCAACAATGCGTGTATCACGATGTGAAGTGGGAAGGTACAGTAAAAATTTGTAATATCTAAAATAAGAAATACGGATCTGGAGCAAATCATCCTTATTTAATAACGAGTACACTTAAAAACAAGGCAGAATGGTCACAATATGTGGAACTACACTTTAGCTAAAGCTCAGCATGAATATTTTCCACGGTTTGGTACAGTTTTCGCAAATCCAATCTTCAACTTTTCCTTAACATTTCTCAGAACCTGAAGTCGTATAAAAGGGAGTGTAGAACAAATACTAATCCCTAACCACCGTAAACTCGCAACATTGAGAATTACTGAGGATCCACAGGACAAATTACGAGCTGATGACTTGGGATTGAAAAATAAATATTCGCATTTACTGACTGCACTATGCGAGGCCATTGTGACGTGTGTCCCAAAATTGAATAAGGACCCTCAATCTTGTGATTCTTATTGTCTAATTACAGTTTGTTCGGTTATTGCAAAATTATTTGAGAAAAATTCTTCTTTTGAAAATCTCGAATAGGTGTGACCATGGAGATCATCAGTTTGCTTTTCGTGCGGGTCTTGGCGTTGGAAATGCACATGCAGTTTTCTTGTCTATTTTAGAGAGGTATGAAAGAATGAAGAAAACTTCATTTTTTTAGGAAATAGATATTTCTAAAGCATTAGATTCGATCCTACACTCCCAAGCTATTTTAGCGCTTTTAAGGAGTGGTGTAAATCAATTCATTTGTGCCTCCCTTTGGTAATGGTATCAAAACTCTTCTATGCGTGTCCGCATCGAAAATATTTATAGCAGCCAAATTTCTGTGCGTCATGGAGCAAAACAGGGCTCAGTGTTAAGTCCTGCAATATTTAACAATGCCGTCCGTTGGGCGACCCGCAGAATACCGCATTTTCTTATCGAACCATCTATTGAAGCAAGTCGCCTTTCGTATGCAGATGACATTCTTGCAATCTCTGCAGGCTGCTATGAACAGCCTTTAGGCCAGGTTGTCTGATATTGGGCTGTCAGTCGCTTCTGTTAAAACTGAATTTCTTGTTTTTGGTTGTCATCACCCTCTCCATTCAAGAACTCAGGCTGGCCCTGATACAATTTTTGCCAGTGCGTCTCTCAAGTGCCTTGGACTTGCGTTCGGGACCTCGATTCGAGCACCAAGGTCACTAACAATAAATGTATTAAGAGAGAAGTTGAGAAAGTCCTATGGACATTTCTCTAGAGTTAAAGGTCAAATTGACAAAAAAATACACTTGGTTGGCTTTATAACTCACTTTTTGCTCCTCATGTATTTTTTCTGGTGTCACTATGGATTTTTTTTTCTACCTCGTCAGAACGTCAACAGATTTGGTCTGCCTTTTTCAAATTTTGTAAGTATTTTCTGCTTGTTCCTATTTGGTCCTGTAACAGTTATATCTCCAAACGTTATTCAGTTTTTGAAACATGATAAGATTCAGACAGCGACCTGAGTCAGTCATAGATTTTCCGTTGGGGGGTATTAACCGTTTGTAAGTTATTGTTAGTGTATTATAGTGTTTATAGTTATTTTAGTGTTTGTAATGATTAATTAAGTGTTTTTATTATGTATATTTCTTTTCAATACTCCTCTAAGTACATTTTTGTATGTATAGAGGGTTCAAATAAATTATTATTATTATTATTGTTTATCAAAATTCAAAAAAAGACCAACATCCCGAAACATTATAGAAATACGTTGCACAGATAATGCCAAAATAGACATGGTTCGGCTTAACACTAGCAGGCTGTCTGCGTACGCAATATAAGACAGATCAGATAAATTATAAAAATACGAAGGCTTGATTACTGATAACACATTTTGAATGCAAGTATTAAATAGATGCGATGATAGCACTCCACCATGTTGTACTTCAGATTGAACTGGTATATTACCGTAGTACCCTGTGCCAGAAATTAAACGGAGAAACGAATTACTATACGAAAATTTAACTACTTGTATGACAGAAAGTTTCACTCCAAACTCTGACAAAGAGGCACTTGTGCATGGCAAAGACTATCGAAAGCTTTAGACAAATCCAAAGCGCAAATATGTAATTCATAACTTTTAGACTGGACATCGTAAAGAATTGAAGAAAAACCTTATGCGCGTGTTGGCACCCAATACTAGGTTGAAACTCAAATTGTTTTGAGTCTTTCGCAGTTCATTCAGTAATATATGGGAGCAGAACATATTCAAAAATATTACTAATATTGCAAGCAACAGTGATGGGCCTATATGAACTGCAATCAAAATCGCCTCTTCCCTATTTAAGAATAGAAGTTGCCATTTCGCAAAGGAAGGAACCAGGCACCATTGACAAACATAAACAGAACTGAAAAAGTAACTGGAGCTGAGAGACAAGTGCTGGACAATCACAACGTAAATGATGAGCGCTAATCCCATCAAGATAACTGGATTTAGACTTGAGTTTAAGCATATAATTAACAATGCTTTTGGTTGATACCGGAATATTGTGACGTTACAAAACTTTAAGTGGCAAAAATTTAGAAACTAAGCACTGAAAATGATAAATGAATACTATACTCAATTTTACAAAAAATCTTTTTATAATGCCTAAGCCAAGACTAATCTGGGATAACATCACTGGTCCCTAATGAATCTGATTTAGACGCATTAATAACTTCTTTCCTCTTTAATGCATTTTTAGGGAGTTCAGCGCCGTTATATCGAACCAAACAAAGATACCGTTTAAGCTCCGCTTTTGTCTTACTTTTTATGTCTAACACTTGGCCTCGCAAGGGCCGCCCACACGTAATCCATATGCGAATCCAGGATTTAGCACGGTTTTTGACCACTTTAAGACACAGGTCTTCTTTTCAAATTGGACTTCGAGTTTTTAGTTTAATCCGGTCAAGGGGGACAGCCATATTTTCAGCTTGCTTTTTGCACTCAACTCAGCGAAGGTACATTCAGTTGCACTCTGGCTCGTGGTAAAAAAAAAAACACGTACACTGTAGATTAAAAGGGATCTTGATGGAGGACAACAGAGCTGTTAGGGTAGAAATATATAAAGGCCAATTGGCTTTTCTCCACTCTCGTTTCATACACCATTTGTTATAAGTAGTAACACAAGGATTATGAGATGGATCAGCGGTTAATGTATCAGTAAGGGAGAGGAGAAGGTGGTCAAAATCACGCTCATCTTCGTCAACATGAACGAGAGAACAGGGAACATGGCGGAGCAGATACAATGGTGAATATTGATCACAGTATTACTATTATGAATATAACTATAATTAAGAGCTTTGGGTGCTAAACGGTGACCAATTGGCAACGAATACCAAAACTAAGATGGTACGACTGTTACAATGACTGAAATTATGACTGATGCCCTGCACTTTTTAGTCATAAATGAAGGACTTGTATTCTATTATTAATATTTTCCCAACCTAAACAAAACATGGCAACTTCCATATTCATCATGAGCCCTACTCCCTGTCTGTGCACCCAGTCCTTTTTGCCTGAGTAAATAAATTTTATATCGCCTAATTTTATGTTTCCTGTCCCTGGAATATGAGTTTCTGAAACACCAAATAAGTCTAGTCCAAATGGCTTATGGCCTCAGGAAAAGCATTGGCCTCAGAGCCGGTGCGGGACATATCTTTTCAATTGTACACGAAGCATTTAAGCCGGCTTAGAACTGGACAGCAAGACGTCCCTGGGACCTCTGGGGTAATGAAGGCTTTATACAATCGTTGGCCAATCTTGGTCACACCATGGTTTTCCACGCTGGGGAATGATGTTCCTCAATCAACAAGAGACACAGATAATCTCAAGTCAATTACTTCCGGCTCATTATATATTCATGCCTACAAAAACTATGCTACTAGGGGAGGCAACCCATAATAGATAACTAATCTAGGAAGAAATTTTACAACTTAACTAGGAAGAGGGTTGTAAGTTATGCCCTGGGGGCTTATATGGTTTATATAAAAGGGGTGATCGTATAAATTTCTGAGGATGCTCATTGGATTACTAATAAGAAGTTTTAGTGTCTTTAGAGATTCAGAGTTATGGGAGGGTTGATGCCCCCCCCCCATCCCACCTCGTATTTTCTTGAAATGGATCTGATAGAAATTTTGAGATGGCCATTTATTTAGACAGACAGACATAGACATTTTTTATTTTCATCCATAACATATAAATTAAACAAAGAATTTACCATTAACAGCCACTCTTAAGACAAAAGAGTCCTGACTGTGGCCGCAATTCTAACCACCGTGAATCTGCTAAATCATTTCTTCAAATGATTTTGAAGAAAGAAAAAAAAATCCTTGGGGGGGGGAAACAAAATATTTAATATTAAATACTAAATAAATAAATACCCTTTCCTCTTATCACACTTCTCTCCTTTTTAAAAAATGGAATTTAACCATTCTTTTGAATGATGCCAGACTTACTGCCGCTCTGACCGATTCTGGAAGGTCATTCCAGACGCTGACACCTATGTTCCTGAGAACAAATCCTGCTCTCGTTGCATTTCTTTTCTCGTGAGTCAAATCCTCCGAATTCTGGGTAAAATAAGGGTGATAAAACGAGTTAGTCTTAAAAAAATCATAAAAGTACTCAGGGCTTACCTTCTTTACACTTTGAAAAACAAAAATCGCTAGCTGGCAATCACGTAGCTCGCCTATGTTCAAAATATCATTCTTTCTAAAACACTCCGCAGTATTCTGACAGTTTTGAAATTCTCCTATCAGACGCAGTGCTTTGTTTTGTATTATTTGAGTTCTTTTATAATTCTTCACGGAATTGCTTGCCCAAACAGAACAACCGTACGTGATGTAAGGGTGCACAATAGCACTGTATAACAATTTGACAACTGCTACCGGGAACACTTTTTTCAGCCTCCTCATCACTCCCGATCCTCTAGCTGCTTTTGCCGACACTATTTCACCATGCTTCTTCCAAGACAAATTACAATCAATATAAAATCCGAGATATTTACAAAAAAACACCTGTGTTATGCTAACACCGTTATAAAGCACATTTTCAAGAAGTTCAGGTACACCAGTTCTACCAAACACCATAAAATTTGTTTTTCTTGGATTTACTGCAAGGAAGCTTAGAGCTGTAAAAACATGAAGCCAACTAAGGACGTGGTTCGCTTTTTGCACAACCTCTTTTGAAGTCCGGGCAAACACTGTGATAGCTGTATCATCGGCGAAAGAGGTTAAAACTGAATCATTTAGGTAAAATCGAAGAGTATCCACATATACAAAGAAGAGTAACGGACCAAGGACTGATCCTTGGGAAACACCGCAATTTATAGGCATAGCTGCGCTAGATATATCACTCATCACCACCTTCATTGTTCTTCCACGCAGATAAGACCGAAACAAACTTTATGCTGTATCTTTAATTCCAAGGTTCCGCAGTCTTTTCAGTAGAACTTCAAAATCCACAGTGTCAAACGCCTTCTTCAAATCAATAAAAATAGTTAGAGGGATCAAATTATTTTCTAACGCACTATTTACACAATCTAAAAGGTGATGAACGGCATGCACTGTAGAATGACCTTTTCTTAAACCAAACTGCGAATCTGACAAAAACCCAAGCGAATTCATGTACTCGTATATTTTCTTATACACTACTTTTTCATAAAATTTTTGAGAAGAGCGGTAGAATAGATATTGGTCTCCAGTTGGAAATATCTCTTTTATCGCCTCCTTTATGGAGGGGTATAAATTTTGCCCGCTTTAGTTCGTCAGGAAACACACCTTTTTGAACAGATAAATTGACTAGATATAATATCACAGGTAAGAGATACGCAGCAACTGCTTTAAATGCTTTAATGGTTAGGCCATCAACACCAGCTGCATTAGATTTGATCGGTTTCACTGCTTGGGTAATGTCATCCATGGTACATTCGGTAAAGTAAAATGAGTGATGAAGACCGCGGTTATGGTCAAACTGCTCAGTATCTAGCTATCCGCTTTGATCTTTTGCCTCTTGGTTTATTTGCGATGCTATTTTGGTAAAAAACTTACAAAACTCTTCACTAACTTCTTGCCTCCCACTCACAGTTTTTTCACCTATGGCTAACTGTTCAGTTGATGCTGAATCCTTACCATTACCGAGAACGCTTTTAATAGTCAGCCAGGTCCCTCTAATGTCTCCTTTCTGCGACTTTAATTTCTCCCCGAAATACTCCCTCATTGCAGCTCGTCGTGCAGAATTCACCCTATTTCTTGCCTATTGTCGTAGAAACTTAAAAAAAAAATGCTTATTCGGAAGGTTATTGAAAGGGCTACTGCCCTTCTTAATAGTCGAAAGCGATTAGAGGGCAACTAACACCCCTCCCACGCCCACCGTTTCCCAAACACATCCAATCAATATTTTGAGATAGTCATTTTGTTCAATGTAAATTAAAGGTCTGGAAAAAAATCTCTGAGGTAGACAACTCCCCAGAGTCCTCGGAGTAAGGGTTGTAAGCTATGCCTTTGGGGCATATAAGTTATATATAGAAACAATGATTTTATAAACTTTGGAAGGGGCTCATTGGATCGGAAAGTAGAAGTTCTAGTGCCCTCTTTAAGATTCAAATTGATTGAAGGGTGGATACCCCCCCCAAAAAAAACACACAAACTCCTCTTAATTTTCCGAAATACATCTGATAGAAATTTTGAGATGGTTATTTGTTTTCGTAGAAACTTCTAAAAGAGCTCATGCGATTGAAAATTGAAAGGGTTAGTGCCCTTTTTGATATTCAAAAGTGATTAGAGGGCAATTAACACCCCTCCCATGCCCACCATTTCCCAAATACTTCCAATCAAAATTTTGAAATAACCATTTTCATCAATGTAAATGAAAGGTCTGGGAACTTTAACTTTAAGTTAGACAACTCCCTGGAGTCTTCGGGGTAAGGATTGTAAGTTATGCCCTGGGGGCAAATAAGTTATATACAGAAACGGTGATCGTAAAAACTTTGGAGGGGGCTCATTGGATTGGAAAGCAGAAGCTCTAGTGCCCTCTTTAAGATTCATAATGATTGGAGGGTGGATATCCCCCCACAAACACACACTCACAGCTCTTATTTTCCAGAAATACATCTGATAGAAATTTTGACAGGGTCATTTTTTGTCGTGAAACTTCAAAAACAGCTCATTTGATTGAAAATTGAGAGGGCTAGTGCAGTTTTTAATAGTGAAAAGTGAGTGGAGGACAACTAACCTCCGTCCCACGCCCACCACTTCCCGAAACACATTGAATCAAAATTTTGAAATAGCCATTTCGTTCAACGTAAATGAAACATCCCGAAATTATGTCTTTGAGTTTGGCAACTCTCCCCCACTATACTCCTCAGGGCAGGGGTTGTAAATTATGCCCTTGAGGCATATAAGGTAAAAATAGAAAGGGTGATTGTTTAAACTTTGGAAGGGGCTCTTGTTTTTGGGGCGCTATTCTTTGTCCTAAAAACTTCAAAAGAGCTCATTCGATTGTAAATTGAAAGGCTAGTGTACTCTTAAATAGTCAAAAGTGATCGAAAAGCAACTACCCCACATTGTCAACTTATATTATGTCAACTTATACTATTAATTTAGGCTTGTAAGGGTAAGTTGTGGGTTATTGTGAACAAGCCAGAAGGCACTATTAGTATGCTTTCAATGCTACCACTACAGTTAATGTAACTAATAACATTAACATAATGTAACTAAGACAAAAATCTATTATTAAGAAAAGGGAACATTTAGGAGTTCCTATTAACGGAAAAAACTGTATGCATGCAGGTCTTCAAAAGCACATATACGCTATATCATAGGCAGCGACACTCTATAATAGCTAGAAATATAATTGTCAAACAGTTCGTGGTAACGAACTGTAGTAAGGAGCGACCCGGCTCAATAGTAACCGAAACTCTAAAAAATGGAATATTGATTCCAATAGTTACATCAAAAGAATCGCATTTTAATGCTGATTTTAAATATATAAGTTTTATCAAGGTCAGTTATACCCATCGAAAGTTACGAGCCTGAGAAAATTTGCCTCATTTTAGAAAATAGGGAGAAACACCCCCAAAAGTCATACAATCTTAATGAAAATCAAATTATCAGATGCAGCGTATCAGAGAACCTTATCGTAGAAGTTTCAAGCCCCTATCTACAAAAATGTGAGATTTTGCATTTTTTGCCAGAAGACAGATCACGGATGCGTGTTTATTGGTTTTTTGTTTGTTTTTTTGTTTGTTTTTTTGTCCCAGGGGTGATTGTACTGACTTAGTAGTCCTAGAATGTCTCGAAAGGGCTCATTCTAACGGAAATGAAAAGATCTAGTGTCCTTTTTAAGTAACCAAAAAATTGGAGGGCACCTAGGCCCCCTCCCACGCTCATTTTTCCCAGAAGTCACCCGATCAAAATTCTGAGATAGCCATTTTATTCATTATAGTCGAAAAACCTAATACCTATGTCTTTAGGGACGACTTGCTCCCCCAAAGTCAAACGACTTACTCCCCCACAGGTCAAAGTTACAAACTTTGACCTGTGTTTACATATAATAATGGTTACTGGGAAGTGTACAGACATTTCAGGGGGATTTTTTGGTTTAGGGGGGAGATTCGAGGGGGGGTTACGTGGGAGGATATTTATATGGAGGAACTTTTCATGGGGGAAGAGAATTTCAATGAAGGGGCGTGGATTTTCTAGCATTAATTGAAAAAACAATGAAAAAATAAATATGAAAAGTTTTTTTCTACTGAAAGTGAGGAGCAGCATTAAAATTTAAAACGAGCACAAATTATTGCGCATATGAGGGGTTTACCTCCTCGTAATACCTCGCTCTTCACGCTGAAGTATTTTTAGTAATTTCAACTATTTATTCTACGGCCTTTGTTATTCAAGGGACATTGGGACAGAATTTAAGCCTTAGTTTAAAGAGCAAGGTATCGACGAGGGGTGAACTCCCTCATATACGTAATAAAACATACGAATATAGAAGTTTGTTACGTAAGTTAATTCGTAAATTACGCATATTTTTTACTAATGAAAATGTTCGTAAAAAAATTAAAAGTTCTAGTTGCCTTTTTAAGTAATCAAAAAATTGGAGGGCAACTAGGCTTCCTCCCTCTCTTCTTTTTTCTCAAAATCTTCCGATTAAAACTATGAGAAAGCCATTTAGCCAAAAAAAAATAATATGAAAATTTCATTTTAATTATTTATGTGTGGAGAGCCAAGATCAAAACATGCATTAATTAAAAAACGTCCAGAAATTAAATAAAAAAACAAGTTTTTTTTAAATGAAAGTAAGAAGCGACATCAAAACTTAAAACGAACAGAAATTAATCCGTATATGAAAAGGACTTTTCCTCCTCAACGGCCCGCTCTTACGCTAAAGTTTTTTACCGTTTTAAGAAGTAGAGTTAAGAGAAAGAGTCTTACTTTCCTTTAAAAAAAACTTGTTTTTTTTATTTAATTACAATAAATAGCCGAGTCAAAATCAAAACGAGTAAAACTTAGCCTGAGTAGGGCCGATAACCCCCATGCCTTCTCAAGACCAGAACACAATTTGCGCTTTACTGAAAACAAAATATGTTTGAAATATTTCAACTTTTCTTACTTTCACAAATAAAAACTATCAAAACTTTAAGGAATAAATATCAATGTATGGCAATTAAACTGAAAATCCATGGTCATTTTGTTGTTTTTTTTTTTTCAGTAAAGCGCGAATTTTGTTCTGTTCTTGAGAAGGCATGGGGGTTATCGGTCCTACTCATGTTAGTTTTTCTCGTTTGAGTTTGACTTGGCTATTTATTGTAATTTCTGTTCGTTTTGAGTTTAATTTAGTTATTGATAGTGATTTGTGGTAATTTTACACTTGGAAGATTATTTTATCTTATGTTTGCTTATTCTTGGCTTAGTGGAGCTCTTTCGTTTTCTTAGAAAAACTTATTTTGTGGAATTTTTTAAATTAATACAGACAAAGAGACAGACAGACAGTCTATGACACACTACTTTTTCAACACAACTTTAGAGACGACAGCAACAAGAGAAACAAGTCAGTAATTTGAAATTAAAGAGGAACTACCTCTGAAAAGCCAATGATTAGCCAACATTAGGAACTTTAAACAAACCAGGGAATACCCCGGAAGAAAGAGTAAGGCTAGTTATATGTAATATGCAGAAGGGCTACTCGGAAGCTGAGAAATAACACTAAAAATTTCAATATCACTGTATGGGGAAAGTAAAAATACTTTTCTACTAAGGGGAATGCTGCTTATCCTACCCTGAGGAGGAATAGGAACCAAAGGAAGCATGGTGAAATATGAATATCTTGCTGTTGAATTTTGTCATATTTCATGTAAAGATATAATTAAGACTGTTTGTGTTTCTTGTGAGAAAGAGCCACATTAACTGCAGTCCAATCTTTGAACAAATTCCCTTATGATTTACTTATTTACTTTACTATTTACTTGTTTACTTTATATGATTTACTATTATATAAAGAATTGAATGCTATACAATTTAAGCCTACTTTATATTTAAAATACAAATAATAGCCTTAATTTATGCATACTAGTGCCTTAAAATTCTAGATTAAGGTATCAAAATATAATCCGTTTTTAATTACTTAATTTGCTCAAAGTTAGAGATTTGTCTCTAGAAGGATTTTTTTTTGAAAGTCTATTTTATTTTGATATAGTGCTCTACTGCTCACGCAGTTTTCGTGTCGATTTTGGAAAATATAAAAAAAAGAAATAACTCTATATATTTACGCCATCAATATATCCAAACTTTCTTATTCACTTTTTCACTTTTTGAACAGCTTCCCCTTATGCTCTTATCAATTTGACGCGAATCACGAATCAAACACATTATTCATTGTTTATGCTTCAAATGATCATCTTGTTTTTACTTTTACGTGCAGCCGTGCACAAAGACGCTTTCATGCGTGTAGCAGTGATGAGATCTCTAGACATCCATAGACATTTGGGTGTTGAATTCCTCTGCCTTTTTCTAAGAGGAAAATACTTATCCAACAAAGTTTCTGTATGGCACAAAAATAAACTCGTCGTACATTCAACATCATTAGCTTCAAGAACACTAGACCAATCATCACTCTGAAGACTATGTATCAAATTAGAATCAATATTTTTTTTGTAAAAGTTCTAAAAGAAGTCCTTACTCATCCACAGCAATCTCAGTTTTAGGCACGCATAAAAATAGATAAATAGGAAGCTGATCGAAGAATAAAATTGAAAGAATTAGCCCCGAAGAAGAAATTTCAATAGAAAGATGGTCACATTCCTCACTCGATCCAACATATAACGTATTACAGCTAAAATCTTCCAAACCACAAAGACGCTTCTTAGAGAAAGCCCCCACACAAGAAAGCTGATAGGGCAAATCGCAGAACATATGTGTTGGAAAAGGAGGAGGCTTATAAAACAAGCAAGCAGTATCATATGCACACTGGCTCTTTAGATTAATGACAAATGAGTAAACTGCCCTACTAAAGACAAAAGAATGTAATAAATATTCAAGGTTAGTCTGTCTACCAAATTTAATATGAGAACTAGTAGACAATCAGACCGTCTTTTAAATTCAATACAAAGTTCAACGAACTAATGAATTTTTCTTCGGAACCATTCACGCTTGATCGGAGCCTGGGTGTCCACTCCACCTTTGTCTTGAATAAGTTGTTGAATAGTTTGTTTGTGACTATTGTGATATTTAAGATGATGATTATGATGGCCTTGTAGATTTTTAAGTTAGTCTGATGTGAAACGACTTGTTTAGTATGAAAGGCTATACATTATATTACAGAGCTTAACTACTTTGCGTACAAAAATACCTACATAGTCTGTAACCTCCTTTAATTTCAATGCAGAAAATGCTGTTTGTTATTAAATTATGTTTAAATACATTAACCTATGCATTTATTTAACACCCCAGTACGCATTACACAGGGATTTATTATGATACCTTTAGATCAGAGACGGATCAAGAGGAAAATCTAGGGGGGCAGGGAATTTTACAAGGATGCCAATAAGCAAAACCTTGGGGTGGCCCAATGTGACAAGGGAGCCAATAATTGACAAAATTGACAAATTTATTTTTGAAAAAAGAGTGAAAAACAGAAAAAACGAGGAAAGGGCACTAGAAAAAATCTTGGGGGAGTCCGGGGTCTCTCCCCAGTCCCCCTGAACCCACCAGTGCTTTAGATTTTTGGGATATTCGTCAGGTAAATTATAGAATACATTATAAGCTATTGGTTATTGCAGGCTAGTTTTCATGGAACTACATTTATTTTGTTGCTAAAATGTTCATTTATTTATTATTTTGATTGTTTTTTCCTTGTCATTGCCCGGTGGCCATTTTTTTCACTAAATATCACACCATTGATGACTAGACTATATAAACAGGCATAAATAATTTAGATGAGCAGTTGTATCTCCGAACCAAGCTCGAGGAACTAAACCGGGACAAGGGCTATGCAAAATCTTGAATCGAAAATCGAGTCCAGATTCTGCATTTTACCCAGCTTAGAAATGAAGGTTCTACTATGTATACTTATTACAGCTTATTTGATGTTGATAAAGATGGACGGATAACACTGGAAGATGTTTACGATGTTACGAGGTCAATTTTAGAACTAGCTGGGAGTACAAATTCTAACAATGCTAACATTTTAGAATCAACGCTTCAATCCAGGACTTTACTATTTTTTCAGGTAGATAATAGTGCTTTTTATTCTTTGGAGCTTGATCATTTTACTGCTTCAAAATGATTTTTAATTTAGAATATTTTAGAATTCCTATTTTAATCCGCATTTTGCCTTGTACTTTTATAGTCATTTAATTAATAAATAACTAGAATTAAGTAAATATAGTTAATGAATTAAATACAGTTAAT
>NC_088865.1:48866020-48931630 GCF_032884065.1 Artemia franciscana
AAATAAATATTTTATATATAGAGGTGTTTGGGTTAGGTTAGGCTAGGTATTTGATATAAAACCAGCATTAAATGAAATGAACTGCAGTAATAAATGGTATTCTACTGTCAGCAAACTATGTATTTACACGCAAATTGACTTTTTTCAAACATGGCCCATTGTTACACTTCCAAAAATGTTCCTTCTCGTAAGAGTATAAGGTCATGTTGTGTCCATTGACGCACTGTTTTGTTGTGGGTAACAACCCCTTATCCTGGAAAAATATAACTGCCTCTTTTTTAGTCTTTGGCGAATCCCAAATCTTCATTTCAAAATCCATGCTCAGACACTATCTTCTATCACTATACGTGGCAAACTAGGTTGAGTTCTGTCTTTATGGCTATGAAACCGGATTTTTGCATCGTAGTTTGTTTCACGAAAAAACCTAAATGAATGAACTCTCTTTATTAACTACTAAATTACAAAAACTATAAATACACACAACCGCCCGGGGGAAGGCTCAAACAGCCTGATGTTGGACGGCTGCAATCCTCTGATTCTCAACCTAATTTAATAAAAAAAAAAAATTAAAGAAGGACAAAAACACACTCACTCAATTACTCTCAATACCAGAATATACATAAATAAAGGCTAACAATAATTAAAAAAAATGAAAAAAATAAAATAAACTACCGACTACAAATAAATGTTTTTTTTAATTTTACTTTAAACGACCCAATATGTACTGCCTCCCTAATGCCAGCCGGGATATCACTCCAAATAGCCGGAGCTAAATACCTAATTCCGAAAGCTGCATCTAACTTCACTTATTGAGTGTGTTCTGAATAATACACAAGTACCGCTTTTTTATCAAGTGAGAACGAGCTACTGTACTTTTGATTTATTTTTATATCAGTATTAAAAAGGATTCACACCATCTTCTAAAGTTTCGGTTTTTTACTTTAGCTTTCGTTTCAATGATGGAAGAACCTCTTGGTGAAGTTAAACCTTTTTTAAGCATTTTCTTATTTGTATTCATTCCTAATTTTTACTATTCTTTTTTTTAACAATGAAGGAGATTAGTGAATTTATTCTCTAATCCAAAAGCTTTCACGCTTCAAGAAGTTGTATTTCCCTTCAAGGGGATTCAATGCAATAAAGAATCAACCTATCTTGTTCATTATACACTGTTTTAGCTTGTTGCTATTTTCTGCTATAAAAGGCTTTTTCTTGGCCTTACATAAAAATTGGTAACAAAATAAACAAAAGCTAGGTATAAAAAATTTTTAAAAATTAAAAATTTGTTTTAACTATTTTGAATTGATTGAGTCGTCTTACCATAGCCTGTAGAGCTTGGATAAGCGATACGAATAGGCGGCAGAAAACTAAAAGCCGACAACACTTTCTCCCAAATCTTTGAAAAGCCTTGCAACTTCTCTTGTTTTGTGGTGTGGATAACTATATATGTAGTTTTAGTGAAACTTATATCATTGGAAATTATAAATTTTGTTTTCTCGATCCAACGGAGCAATATTTTCTTTTAAAATTCAGGAAAGGGCTGTCCCCAAAAACGATCTAGCATACCTGCTAGGAAAATGCCAAAAATCACCTCAAAAGAAATGCCATTTGAAGAATTTGAAAGGTCTTCGAATTTTCTGTTGTGCAACCCACTTTGATTGAAAACTCGGCCGACACAATTGCATTGTCTTTTCAATAAAATTTCATCGTCATATCGCAAAGTCTCAGTAGGTATCAGAGATGAGTAGTATAGAAACTTCTATCCTTAGAGAGTGTAAATTTTGTTTTTTCGATGAAACGGAGCAGGATTTTCTTTTTAAAATTCAGGAAAGGGCTGTCCCCAAAAACGTTCTAGTATACCTGCTCCTAAAATGCCCGTTGTAATGTTTGGAAACGACTTCAGAGACATTATATATTCAACAATTTTTATACAGTAATCATTTAACCCTTATGTATTCTCATTGCGAAAATCAGGCTTACATCCAGCAACGCGGTAAAACTAAAATGAAATCTTCGGTGGTTAAGTCAAGCCCCTTCAGATTAAAGCTAGTGTAGCAGCTAGCTAATTTCTTTACCCAAGAAATTTTAAGGGATCTAAACTGTTGGTCACTAATTTGGTACTCAGAGAATCCTTTAAGTAGAGTAGGAGATGATTGGAAAGGCTGTTCTTGGCGTTTACCCCCCCCCCCCCCGCCGAAAATACTCCTCAGAAAATAATCCCCGTGGAAAACAATCCCCATGTAGTGTCTACCCCCCTCCCCAGAAATACTCCTCGGGAAAAAAACTGGAAAATACCCCTGCAGAAAATACGCCCCCAGAAAATAAACCCCGCGGAAACTACCCCCAAAAGTTATCTTGAAAGAAAATTATTTCCAAAAATTTACACCCCAAAGAAAATTCTCTCAGACAATCCTCACGCAGAAAACTACCCCGTGAAAATTGTCCCCATGTTTCCCAATAACAAAGGCTACGTGTAAGCAATGGACAAGTTACAAAACTTAAAAAGGCACTTAAACTTCTTCAATGGGTTCTCTGATTGTTTTGTAGTTCGGTAGGGAAGGAGATACGTCAAAGGTGCATTTTAATTCCAAAATATCCCAGCTCTCATTGAACCATCATATAATTAGATAATTAGTTCTAAGGGAGAGAAGGGGGTGCAGTTAAAAATTGATATATAATCCCCAGGACCGTGGCCGTAGTTTTTTTAGGGGGAGGGAGTACAAAAAATTTCAAAAAACTATCAAAAATACGAAATTTATATTTATTTCCTTATGATTTCAGGGAATATTTCTGGTCTACGCTGTTCTCATCCACATCTCCACCTCCTGTTCGTAGAAACTTCAGAGGGTGATCATTAGATCAGAAATTGAGACTTCAAGTCCTTTTTATATATCGAAAATGATTGGAAACCCACCAGCCAGGATTGTTTTACAGGGAGGTATTTTCCAAGGGAGGTTTATCCACGGGGACATTTTTAGCAGGGGTACTTTCCGGGGGATATTTACTGGAGGGTAAACACCGGCCACCGGACAGGCACAGTACGTACAGAAGGTATCGATAGAATTATTAAAGGGTGAAAACCGTAAAGCTAGTAAAAACCTGAGTAAGAAAATTGAGAACCAATCGTCGTTGACGTTTCACCCCCGATCTTCCCATTCCCTGTGCAGGGAGATACTATTAAACAATTTTTTTTATTTATGGGCTTGTTTAAGGTGAAAAAATTAAAAAGCTACTATCAAAAGTATAGATCACTTTGCGTTTCCAAGTTAGCATGTTGATACTCCGATTCTAGATCCGTAGGAGCGCCAGCCGAGGTACTAAAGGCCCATTTTAGTGAGAACCACGCCAGATGCAGAAATTTGGTATCTATAGTTGTAATAGTTTTCTAAGGCAAAATTTGCCATACAAGTTTAAGTTGGTGCATCACTTTAATGTAAATCAAAAAGCAAGCTGCCATGTGCCTTGGATTATTTATTCTGAGATGTGAGCTATTTATTTATTTTTTGTATTTTTGACCATAGTTATTTAGTAGTCTTTCTACTAGCTTAGATAAAGAGGGGGAGGGCCAAGGGAAAACACTTTTCCCTGAACGCAGCGCCAGTTTGGTTGCTATTTAAGTACATTTCATGAAAGTCAGCCCCCACTTATGCTGTTAAGAAGACGGGGTGTGAAAATGGGTGTTGCCTCGAGTGCTAAAAAACTTAAATACGCCTCAGCTGACTTAATACTGTTGTTTTTTATGCTGCTTTTTCTAGTAAGAAAAAAAATACAAGGCATTAGTTCTTTTCCTGTTATTCTTTATTTTGTTTTTACGAAAATACAAATAAATAAGTAGTTCATTCCGAGTCTCAGTATGCAATTTGGTAGCCATGTTGTTCAACTGGTTCGTATACAGATTCAACCTTAGTGCCAGTCTGGACGACACTTGGTGCCACAGGGGCCTCAATCTTCACAGCAGGGGATGCATATGCAATAGGACCTGAATAGACTGGGGCAGCAACTGATGCATGAGCGGCATAGGCCAAAGGAGCTTGAGCAGCATAGGCAACTGGTGCTGGATGAGCATAAGCAATTGGTGCAGGAGCAGCATAAGAAATAGGTGCCACGGCTGGAGCACTGTAAGCTAGAGGTGAAACATAGGCAGTGGGTGCTGCATAGGCTACAGCTCCATGAGTATGGACAAAGGGTGCGCTGTAAGTTAGAGTTGTTGGGGCACTGTAGGCAATTGAAACGAGAGCCAGGAGAGCGATCTACAAATGTAAAAATATTTAGTTAATTGCTTCCGTGTGCTGTCAAGAGAGTTTTGTAAATCATTTAGAAGCCGCGACAGATTTTTCCGGCCTTGAGCTAAAAAAGAATGTTTCTTCAACTTTCAAACCCGGCCTTGGGTTTTCCCCTTAATAACCAAGTTTCTCCTTGGTTATGCAGCACGAATAAATGATTAACTAGACAACTCTTCTATTATACGGGGCTAGAGTCTAAGGTCCCAGTACCCAATTATTTGGTTTAGGAAGGGGGTCAGTGGCGTAACTCCGTGAGCTCTGCCAAGGTCTAATTGGGGACCTTGAGAAATCTGGGGAAGGTAAACAGGAAGGGTCTGTGAAAGCACAGGATGGTTGGCCCCCAGCCCCCCCTTGCACTTCCTGACTGATGGGCCAAGAGACGGAGATCAACACCGCCGGTAGGGACTGTAAAGTCCATTGCCGTATTCTTTACCTTTTATAGTCTAAGGTCATAAGGGTTTCTGAGAAATATGAATTATTTATATTCAAAAAACATACTCTATTAACAAAATTGAAAGTACAATACATTGAATTTGGCAATGGGTTGATTAAATCAAAGGAAAATTAGTGAATCACAATTTTTTAGCATCGAATTTTACTTTTCTAGAAAAAAAACACAGTGATTTCTTTGTGTATGGATTCAGTTTCCCCAAAATTTGACAAAGATTTAGGTATATCATTTTGTATCCCATGATGGGCTTTTATATTGTTTTAATTATCAAAAAATATTCTTGTAGGAACAGGGATGAAAAAATGTTTTAATCACGTATTTTAGACGCGAGGTTTGAGAGATACTGCTTATAAAATATTTTTTATAAGTTATTTCCAAAAGTTTTTAATAAGATTAGTGTCCAGAAACTATTTTCTATTGTTTTCTATTATATGGGACTATGATCTATGGTTGTCATGATTTCTGATAGAAATTATTATTCTTATTTAAAATGTATAATAGAAATAAATTAGAAATAAAAAATATAAAATCAAATAACCGGTCTAAGTAGAAATAACATTGAAATAAACATTAAGTTAAAAATAAAATCCATAAACATGGAAGAAACGTTCTAGATTGACAAAAAAAGAAAGTAACACGGAATAAAAAAGAAAGAGAAATTTGTAACGAGGAATTAAGATGTATAGTCCAATTTGCACAATTCAAACACACGCCTTAAGTAAGAAAAATTACAGCAGAAATCTAGCTACATGGAAGCTTAAACCACCAAAATAAATAATCAGGAACTAATAACCTAAAAAAATAAATACAATATTCTAGGAATTTCAAAAGTCATGCCTGGTCAACAATGATCTATTTTTAGGTAATTATTGGTAATTAAAAAAGCTAATATTGATCTATTTTTATATTTTATAAGTACATAAATTTGTATATATTATCTAAATTATTGGAAACAGTGAAATTAAATATCTAATATTCTATTTTATACTTAATTGTAATTACTGGTTTCCTCAAAATATAATTTAATGACAGAAATCGAATAGAACGCTCATCAGCAGAAACGAATTAGGCAGGTAAAAAGCAATAACGTCCCCACAGCTCAGTTTTTCCAGAATGATCTTTCTATGTACTTGTAGAATCTTAATTTAAATTAATGTCATTGTCAATCAAGTCAAGATTAACGTCACGCCAGCCCTCAGCAATCTGGTAAATAGAAACATCCAAGTAAATAAATAGGTAAATAAATTTTACACAACCAGGTAAATAAATAGAAACGATAGAACTGGTAAATAAAAATGGTAAATATGGAACAAGAAACAAGTGCAGTTTCATTCATTTGACACATATTTGAATTGCAAATTCCAAAACAAACGTTATCAGAGACGGCAACTTCATGGGGTTCTGGTGATTTTCCCCTCCCCTCTACATTTAATTTTTTTTATTTCCATAGAAAAAATCGCAAACACGATAAAATTCCCCTCCCCCGCCATATCTTTTTGAAAATTACATTTACTTCCCCATCCCCCAGTTCTTATAAATCGGAGCGTTGCAAGCGGTAAATCTGAGCGTTACAAAGGAGAAAAAGTACAAATTCAACGTTATACAGCATGAAAACAAAGAAAGGCATCAGTACTTATTCCAAAGCATTTTGACAAACAAATAAATGGTCTGGTGTACAAATTAAATAAAATAGTTTTTTCAACTGAAAGTAAGGAGCAACATAAAAATTGAAAATGAACAGAAATTATTACGTATATGAGGGGTTTTACCCCTTGTCAATTCCTCGCTCTTATGCTAAAGTTCGAATTTTGTTCGAATTTTTTAAGAATGACCTCTGAATCACAAAGGCCGTTTAATTGACTCTTTTGAAAGTACTGAAAAAAAACCTCTACCGATGACGTGGAAAAGATAATAGCGTAAAATCTACCCTTTTTAATTTCTGGGATCTGAAAAGCAAACATTACTATACATAGGTTATATTAAGTTTTGTAGAAGAAATATTTTTCATCAAAGGAAAAGTTTTTGCTATATTTTTTAATGCACTTTCAGCATCAAGCGTAAGTTAAGCTGTTGACAGTAAAGCAAAATATTTTTTGTATATGCAGTCTAAAATTCGTGTTAATAACGTGATATTTTGGGACTACTCTCTTATCAACGTGGTCCGAAAGTCCCGAGCTAAAAAGAAGGCCTCCAAAACTGAGTATAGGTTACCAGATTTTTTATACTGGATGGATTTTAAAAATAATTGTATAGCTTAATAAAAATATATATTAATAATATTAATAATATTGTATAGCTTAATAATAATAAATAAACTCTTTGTTTCACATAAAATCTTTTTCTGTTAAAAAAAAAATCTAGTAAGGCCTAAGTTCATTAAATTTTGTATCATACATAACTTTAAACTTCAAACGGTAGATTTTATGTTGTTTTTTGCGTTATACTGGATTATTTACGTAATTATACCGTCACATCCGAGGAGCAAGGTAAACTTGAGCAAGCCTCTCTTATCTAACCAAGTATATTGCTACCGACTGGACTCAGCTTATGAAACATGAAGCGTTATCCTCCTTCGGCTTCCTAAATGGCACCAAAGCAGAAAAATAATTGCTTGATTTGGTTTACTAGACGTGCCCTCTCGGATTCGGTCTTCCATTGACGATTTATGTAAAAAGACTATCAACTTTGTTCACGTTTACGACCCTCTGCAGCCTAATTTCCATATTGATACTGGTTTTAATTAGTTCATGTTGTCTTTGTTAGTTTGATTTTTCGCTGTTTATCGTTTTTGTTTTTGTTTGTTTTTAATACTCCATACTTTGTATTTTTTATACTTTTACGGGTAATAAAATTCATTCATTCCCTCTTCGGTGCAGTATGAAAATGAAACATCAATTACGATTCTATAGCAAAATTATATATTCAAAAAAGAAAGAGATCGGTTTTGTTTCGTTTTCTAAATATATTTCATTAATTTTTGAAAGTAATTGCGGGTCATTGGTTGTCTTCATTGTAAATCAAAAGTTTGAGTATGATTTCTTAATCGGGTTTGCTATTAGTTTAGAGCACGTCCAAGCCAATTGATCGACTCGATCTACGCTCTGGGTTGTTATCCTTTCCAAAAATTATTATAAATAATAACTTGTCAACTTGGTCTTTGCTAATTAAATGATTTTCATGCACATTTTTTTGCAGTTTTTGCAAAAACATTTCAATTCTCCAAATGTATTTTGCTTGAACATACATATTGACGCATTATGTCAAATGTATGGGTTTATATTTAACTAACATTTTATCAATAACTTAAAGCCAGAGCCCCAGCAGAGGTTGGGGATGGGGAAGGACGTAAAGTTACTTTTTAGAGCCGTTTATGGCAATGAACGGTAAGTAGAGAATGACCGATTTCAACCTTAACAAAAAATAAATAAAAAATGATGGGAGTACAGAAACAACATAAATTGAACATCCTCTAAATTAAATAAGTTGAAAAAGCTTTTGGAATAAAAATAAAGAGTAACACTGAAATATGAAATGAAAAAAAGAATCATGTGTATAAATGAGGAGGGCTATCGCCCCCTTTAGCTCTTCCCACCAGTATTTAGAATTTTTTCAGTTCTTCAACATTGAATTATTTTAACGTAATACTAATGCAGGTAGGGTTTCCTACAGGTAGGGTAGGGGTTAATCCAGGGGGTTTGGGCTTTTGAACCCTCCCCCTCCCGACATGTTTGTCTGATTCGTAAAAACGTAAAAAAATGAATATAAATAACCTTTTGATGGGTTAAAAAAAAAATTTGTAATCCCCCCTAAAAAAAATCCTAGGATTAACCCCCCGAAAATAAATCCTGGATACGGCCCTGCTATTGTAAAAATCACAAAGTTTCCAGGATGAAAATATAGCATAGATAGAATTCTTCGGAGAGAATATTGCTTAACAAGATAATGAATAAACAATATTCTAACTCGCGTACTCGGCAAGCTTCTGAAGCCTTACAGCAGCCTTTATGTCCAAGCTCTAACTACACTGTAGTTACTAAATCTCACATTATCTAGATCTCAGATATTATAAAAATTACACAAAGCCAGAGCAATTAAACTTCTTATGGATGCCTCTTATGGCGGCCTGCTTTCCACAGTTTTCCTTTGTAGTACCCATAGTTTTTTCAATAAAATGTATATTTTCATCATATGTTGGTATATTTCATTAGAATTAAACTAATTTTACTTTTCGAGTGTGTTCTGTATAACCTATAAGTACCGAAAATAGTGTCACTTGGTCTCTACATAAAGACTTTGGGGTCTTAACCTAGCCAGGGTCAGTCACTGTAATACTTCGCTGGGGCCTAATGAAAATTGAGAATTGAATTTTCCAATTTTTGCCTAAAGCTTCTGAAATTGCAATGCACCCGCTTACCTTAGAGCAGGTTTGCCACTCGTTGAAAAAAAAAATCACTATATTTCAGTGATTTCTTGGTTGATTTAGCAATTGTCTTCAATAATCTAGTGAATTGTGTGCGGATTTAGTGATTTTTTGCTTAGGCAATAAAAAAATCACTAGGAATAGTTACAAATCACTAGGGGTGGCAACTTTGCCTCACAGACATTTAAGTGATAGAACAGCAAACAAAACTTTGTTTGTTTGAACATAAATTAGATCCAATCAGGTAATGCAGCTAGCTAAAAGATCTGGATAAGGCATCCCCCTCCCTTTCTCTGTCTTGGAAAGAATAAACTTGTGTTACTGTACGTGTATCTTACGAGTGTGCACATCACTTAATTCTTTAAAATCAAAATTAATCTGTGCCAACCCCTTACTATTCAGTTATAATTTTGCTAATGACACCCCCTATAGATCAACCCTGTCTAGGAAAGTATCCCTAAATATAAGCAGTCATTCAACGAGGTCAGAGAGAGGGCTGAGGAGAAAACTAAGTTGAGAAACAAAAGGGATAGCAAATGTCTCCTAAATTAAGAAAATGTATTTTTTTGTTACTTTCGTTTAAAAATTTAAAAATACAACATCAGCCTCCCCCCAAATCAGCCTCAACATATTTTCGCCCGGCTCCACATTAATCGTGAATTCGCAACCCTAGGAGGAGGGTTCGAACCCTTATCTTGATGCATGAGTGATATTATTAATACAAATATTCTATTGCATAATATAATAGAAATTTATCACAGTTTTAACATTTTAGCTTTCTCCTCTCCCTGTCCCAGAAACAAAATCCTTGCTATGGCCGTAACTAAAAATCTTAATTAAAAAGGTTCATACCATGCACTTCATCTTTGCTAGACTAAAGTTGAGCTTGGAAATCACAGAAGAGCTAGAAAACGAATGATGTTTGAGTGAATAATTCCCATCTGTTATATACTAGAATCTAATCAAACAAGTAACCACACCCAAAGTCTTAATGTTAAGAACCCATCAAGAAAGCGGAACTATAGCAAAGGCAAGGACCTCTGAAACTGTTAATAGTCCGTTATTGATGACGTTATTTTTTTATAAAGAAGAATATTGCATAAAATTCTTGGGGCTCTATGATGCACTTGGGGGAAAATAAACTAAACCAATAGTATAGAAAATATACAAAGAAAATTTTTGTCTTCAAACGAAACTAAAAAACGACATAATACTTAGAAAGAACTGACATGAAGGGAGCTGACACCCCTAACTTTACCCTCTTCATTCCAAATTTTGACTAATGCTATTCTGAAAGCATCAAACAGTTCGTGATAACGGACTGTAGTAAGGAGCGACCCGGCTCAATAGTAACCGAAACTTTTAAAAATGGAATTTTAATATCAATAGTTACATCAAAAGGATTGTATTTTAATGCTGATTTTAAATATATAAGTTTCATCAAGTTAAGCTTTACCCATCAAAAAATACGAGTCTGAGAAAATTTGCCTTACTTTAGAAAACAAGAAGAAACACCCCTTAAAAGTGCTAAAAATCTTAGCGGAAATCACACCATCAGATTCAGCATATCAGAGAACCCTACAGTAGAAGTTTCAAGCTCTTATCCAAAAATATGGAATTTTGCATTTTTTGCCACAAGACAGATCATGGATGCGTGTTTATTTGTTTGTTTGTTTTTTCCCAGGGGTTATCATATCAACCCAGTGGTCCTAGAGTGTCACGAAAGGGCTCATTCTGACGGAAATTAAAAGTTCTAGTGCCCTTTTTAAATTACCGAAAAATTGAAAGGCACCTAGGCCCCCTCCCACGCTCATTTTTCCCAAAGTCACTGGATCAAAATTTTGAGATAGCCATTTTATTCAGCATATTCAAAAACCAAATAACTATGTATTTGGGGACGACTTACTCCCCCACAGTTCCCGTGGGAGGCGCTGCAAGTTACAAACTTTGACCAGTGTTTACATATGGTAATGGTTATTGGGAAGTGTACAGACGTTTTCAGGGGGATTTTTTTGGTTGGGGGGAGGGGTTGAGGGGAGGGGGTTTAGTGGGGGAAATTTCCATGGAAGAATCTGTCATAGGGGAAGAGAATTTCCATGAAAGGAGCGCAAGATTTTCTAGCATTAAAAAAAATGAAAAATAAATATGAAAAAGTTTTTTCAACTAAAAGTAAGGAGCAGCATTAATACTTAAAACGAACCAATATTATTACGCATATGAGGGGCTCATCTCCTCCTAATACCTTGATCTTTACGCTAATGTATTTTTAGTAATTTCAACTATTTATTCTACGGACTTTGTGATTCGGGGGTCATTCTTAAGGAATTGGGACAAAATTTAAGCTTTAGTGTAAAAAGCGAGGTATTGAAGAGGGGGTGAACCCCCCCCCCATATACGTAGTAAAAACATACGCATATAGAATGTCGTTACGCGAGTTAATTCGTAAGTTAAGTATATTTTTACTAATAAAAACGTTCGTAAAAAATCAAAGTTCTGGTTGCCTTTTTAAATAACCAAGAAATTGGAGGGTAACTAGGCCTATTCTCGCTCTTTTTTCTCAAAATCGTCCGATCAAAACCATTTAGCCATTTAGCCAAAAAAAAAAAAAATCATATGCAAATTTCGTTTTAATTATTCATGTGAGGAGAGCCAAAATCAAAACATGGATTAATTTAAAAACGTTCAGAAAATAATAAAATAACAAGTTTTTTAAACTGAAAGTAAGGAGCGATATTAAAACTTAAAAACGAACAGAAATCACTCCGTTTATGAAAGTTGCTGTTCCCTCCTCAACGCCCCCTCTTTGCGCTAAAGTTTTTAATGTTTTAAAAAGTAGAGTTGAGAGAAAGAGTCAAACTTTAGCGTAAAGAGCGAGGCGTTGAAGAGGGAACAGTCCCTTTCATAAACGTTGTAATTTCTGTTCGTTTTTAAGTTTTAATATCGCTCCTTACTTTCAGTTTAAAAAACTTGTTTTTTTATTTTATTTTAAAAAGGAACAAATGCAGCCAGTTGGTAGTTACAAGTGTTGTATTTGCTGGTTTTCTTTAAAAATATTCAAACTGAAAATGTCCTTTAAATTTAGCTTATAGAGAAATAGCTTAAGCCCCCTCATGCTCACAATAAACTATGATCTTTTTAAGGATTAACGCAGCTCTTTAGTCTCATTAAAAAAATCGGTTTTTGTTTTAATTTCTGCTCTTTGTTTATACAATTTAACTGACTATCCTGAATATGAGGGAGTGTGCCCCCCCCTTTGTATTTTAACATTAAGTTCAACTTTTGTGAAACGGTGTTTAAAGAGCGGTAATTGCCCATGAAAAGATTGGTCTCCTTAGAATAACTTTTAGGGTATTAGCTATTATATTATAACTGTATATAATATAATAACTAATATATATATATATATATATATATATATATATATATATATATATATATATATATAAATATATATATATATATATATATATATATATATATATATATATATATATATATATATATATATATATATATATATATTATATATATATATATTTCTCTTTGAGTGTTTTTTTTTAGTTTTTTTTTAGTTTTTTACCTTTTTTCTTTTTTCAGTTTTCTTTTTCTTCTTTATTTTTCAGCGTCACTATGAAGTACATATCGACGAACCTTTGTTTTTTTTAACTTAAATCTGGTAGGCATTAATGACCTTATCCAAGTCAAAATCCCAAACCCAATCATCATCGCTATCATTTTCAGTTTTGATATGTTTTGACTCTCGCTGTCCAGGTGGATTTTCATCTAACTGCGCGGTTTTGCGTTCTTTAGCCGCAAGCCTGTTTTCTTGCTGTTCTTGTGATTCCCCGGCACGCTTTCTTTTCTTACTTTCTCTATCAGCTGCAAGCCTGTTTTCTTGCTGTTCTTGTGATTCCTCGGAACGCTTTCTTTTCTTACTTTCTCTATCAGCAGCAAGTTTTTTGGCATAAACTCTTTGAGCAGCTTCCTCGGCTGTTGCCATTGTAGGTTCTTCAGTCATTTTACAATTAAACATTTTTCCGTGAACAAATGTCTTAAATACCGTTAATGACGTCACCGTCATAGCAAAAATGACGACAACTAACTTCATGACGTCAGTCGACACAGAAACATGACGTCACCTGACAGACAGACACACAGACAGACAACTTATTTTTATATATATAGATATATATATATATATATATATATATATATATATATATATATATTAATTGATGTCAATGACGCTTTATGTCATTGATGAATCAAATGATGTTGGGGGGAGAAGTAGCACTTAGCATGACGTAGAATACAAATTATGAGAAAAATAGTACCGGATAATTAAAATATCAAGACTGAATGTCTTACCTGTAAGGCCAAAATTTTCAAATAATCTAGCGTTTTTTTAGTAAATTTTTGCTCTTAGGCAATGTCCCCACCTCATTCCAGGTAAATAGTGAAAATTGACTTTTATTCTAACTCCTTGTATAACATTTGCATGATAAAATGGGACATATCACCTCCCCAATACTCATATTGCTAAAATTGTCCAAATATACTTCTCAAAAGGAACAAAGGTTAGGCGGTCACTTCTCCCTTTCTCTATTGAGCTGAAGTATATTCCAGTTGTCAATGGAGGCTGGATGGGAAGGGGCAGCTCCATTGTAATTTGAAAGTTAACAATTGAAAACAACTGAAAAAAACACAGGTATATCCCCTCCTGTAGATTTTGAAACGTTCCTCTTTTGGCAGCTCCATTACAAAAAAAAAACGAAAAAATTTCCTTACTCTCCTCCAACAAGCACACACATTTTCATGAATTGACACCACGGAAGAATAGCTGGCACATAGCCATACAGCCGCTATGTAGCTGGTACACAGATTTAACAAAAACTCTAAAAAAAATAGCTATCAATTAACATTTCAAAAGAATTGCTCTTTACGTTGATTCTAAATAGTTATTTTTTCCATGTTTTTCTCAGGGGTGATCGTGTCAAACCAACGGTCCTAGATGACCAGGAGTGGCTAGTTCGAACGGAAATAAAAATTTCTAGTACTCTTTTTAAGGAATCACTAGCCCCTCGCACGCCCTTTTTTATCAAAATATATCTCATCGAAATTTGAGACAGAAATTTGGTCCACCTTAGTTGAAAGGTCAATAACTATGCCTCTGGGAATAGCATGGCCCCCAAAGCCCTTAGAGAAAGGGCTTAAATTGGTGTAATTTGCCCGTTTTTACATATAGTACTTGTTATTGGGAAATATGTGTGTTTTTTTTGGGGGGGGGAGAGAATTTCCTACATGAAGAAACTTTTCAAGGATAATTTTCCATGGAGGGAGGAGGGGATTTTCCAATCTTATTTGAAAAGCGATCAGAAATTAAACGTAAAAAACAATTTTTTTCAACTTAGAGTAAGGAACGACATTAAAACTTAAAACAAGCGGAAATTATTCAATGTATGAGGGGGATGCCCCCCTCAATACCTCACTCTTTATACGAAAGTTTGGATTTTTATCATATTTTTTAAGCGACAAGGGTTGTTGAATTTGAAATAGAAATATTTTTAGAAAACTTTAGCGTAAGAATCAAGGGATTGACGATGGGGCAGCCCCCCCCCCCCCCATATTTGGAATCATTTTGTTCGTTTTCAGTTTTAGTGTTGCTATTTACTTTCATTTGAAAACACTTGCTATTTACCACTTAGTGCATAAGGGAATAAAGTCTCAGACAGATAAACTCATGAGAATGAAGCTTGCAAATAATCGTCTATAACAAACATTCATTTTGTATTGCTGCATATAATTAGAGAAAAAATATTATATATAATCGTATTAAAAAAAAAAAACTGCGCCATAAAACAAGCATAGGGCTCTGAAACTTGAAGGTTATCGACATAGCTATTTGATTAATATCAATTGTTTTTCTACAAAATAATTGTTGTTTGAAACTCAAAGGAAGAATTGGCACTTTTTTAGGGTTCACAAAAATGTAGGGAGACAAGGATTTTTTTTCTATTTTTAAAGTTGAAAATACAAAAAGAAAAATATTTAGCAAATTTACCTAAAATAAGACGTAGTGGCGACTTCATTGCTAGGAAAAATTCTCAGCGAAACTATCCAAGTAATGGGGGAAGAGTTAATGATGGAAATACCTACCCTTCCCCCAAAAAAATTGGTGGCATTGGCTCAGTTTTTCAAACAGTTCGTGGTAACAGAACAAAGACACAGTTATTAGGTTTTTCGACTATGGTGAATAAAATGGCTATATCAAAATTTTGATTTGGTGACTTTTGGGGAAAAATGAGCGTGGGAGGGGGTCTAGGTGCCCTCCAATTTTGTTGTTCACTTTAAAAGGGCACTAGAACTTTTAATTTCCGTTAGAATGAGCCCTTTCGCAAGATTCTAGGACCACTGAGTCGATACGGTCACCCCTGGGAAAAAAAAACAAAAAAAAAAAAAATAAATAAACACGCATCCGTGATCTGTCTTCTGGCAAAAAAACGCGAAATTCCACATTTTTGTAGATAGGAGCCTGAAACTTCTACAATAAAGTTCTCTGATACGTTGAATCTGATGGTGTGATTTTCGTTAAGACTGTATGACTTTTAGGGGGTGTTTCCTCCTATTTTCTAAAACGAGGCAAATTTTCTCAGGCTCGTAGCTTTTGATGGGTATAACTGATCTTGATGAAACTTGTATATTTAAAATCAGCATTAAAATGTGATTCTTTTGATGTAATTACATAAAAAAAACTAGTTTTTCTAACTGAAAGTAAGGAGCGACATTAAAACTTAAAACGAACAAAAATTACTCCGTATATGAAATGGGCTGTCCCCTCCGCAATCCCTCGCTCTTTACGATAAAGTTGGACTTTTTGCCACAATTCTACTTTTTAAAACAATTAAAAGCTTTAGCGTAAAGAGCGAGGAATTGCGGAGGGGACAACCCATTTCATATACGGAGTAATTTCTGCTCGTTTTAAGTTTTAATGTCGCTCCTTACTTTCAGTTAGAAAAACTAGTTTTTTTTATGTAATTTCTGAAAGTTTTTGAATTAATGCATGTTTGATTTTGGCTCTCCACACATAAATTATGTGTACATTTTAATTCCTTTTTTGGCTAAATGGCTTTCTCTTAGTTCTGATCAGACGATTTTGAGAAATAAGGTATGGGGAAGGAGGCCTAGTTGCCATGCAATTTTTCGGTTACTCAAAAAGGCAACTATAATTCTTTTATTAGTAAAAAATATACGTAACTTAAGAATTAACTTACGTAACAAACTTTTATATTCTTAAATTTTTATTATGTATATGAGGGGGTTTGTACCCTCGTTAATACCTCGCTCTTTACACTAAATCGTAAGTTTTGTGCCGATTCTTTAAGAATGACCCCTGAATCAGAAAGGCCGTAGAATAAATAGTTGAAATTACTAAAAATACTATAGCATAAAGCGCGAGGTATTTATCTCCTCCTGAATACCTCGCTCTTTATGCTAAAGTATTTTTAGAACCCCTCATATGCGTAATAATCTCTGTTAAGTTTCAATGCTACTCCTTGCTTTCAATGGAAAAAACTTTTCCATGTTTATTTTTTCATTGTTTTTTTTTATAGTAATTTTAGAAAATCCTGCGCCCTTTTCATTGAATTTCTGTTCCCCCATGACATATTTCTCCAGGGAAAGATCCTCCCACATAGCCCCCTCTCCTCAACCCCACCCCCAAAACAAAAAAAAATCCCCTGAAAACGACTGTACACTTCCCAATAACCATTATTATATTTAAACACTGGTCGAAGTTTGTAACTTGCAGCCCCTCCCTCAGGGACTGTGGGGGAGTAAGTCATTCCCAAAGACATAGTTATTATGGTTTTTGACTATGCGGAACAAAATGGCTATCTCAAAATTTTGATCTGTTGACTTTGGAGAAAAATGAGCGTGGGAGGGGGCCTAGGTGCCCTCCAATTTTTTTGGTCACTTAAAAAGGGCACTAGAACTTTTTATTTCCGTTAGAATGAGCCCTCTTGCAACATTCTAGGATCACTTGGTCGACACGATGACCCCTGGGGAAAAGAAAAAAAACAAAACAAATAAACACGCAGCCGTGATTTGTCTTCTGGCAAAAAATACGAAATTCCATATTTTTATAGATAGGAGTTTGAAAATTTTGCTATAGGGTTCTCTGATACGCCGAATGTGATGGTGTGACTTTCGTTAAGCTTGTAAGACTCTTAGGGGGTGTTTTCCCCTATTTTCTAAAATAAGACAAATTTTCTCAGGCTCGTAACTTTTGATGACAAAGACCAATTTTGATGAAACTTATATATTTTGATGTATATTTTAGCATCAAAATTCTATTATTTAGAGTTTCGTTTACTATTGAGCCGGGTCGCTCCTTACGACAGTTCGTTACCACGAACTGTTTTAAAGAAAATAATTCGGTATTTCGGGGCTTCTGACATTATTACTCCTTTGCGGAAGTTAGGCTCAAAATTCGAAAAGGATTATATTTTTTCTCTGGGTCCCTTCCACCTCTTAGTTCGTTTATTTTCCCGTTAGTTTTCACCTGTTTTCGCTTTATAGTTGTGTTATCTCTTAGCAGTTCTTTCGTTAGTTGAGTTATGGTTGTGGTATATATGTTTTATCGCTCGTATAGTTGTGTTATTTTCAAATTATACTCCATAATAGAGAGGCTCCGAACACCCAGCATTGTATATTAAGCTCTGAATTTGACGTTTTTTCTAACGTGACCAGATTTGTTCTGCGCCTTGCGCCCTTTTCATTGAATTTTTCTTCCCCCATGACATATTTCTCCAAGGAAAGATCCTCCCACATAGCCCCCTCCCCTCAACCCTACCCCCAAAACCAAAAAAAAATCCCCCTGAAAACGTCTGTACACTTCCCAATAACCATTATTATATGTAAACACTGGTCGAAGTTTGTAACTTGCAGCCCCTCCCCCAGGGACTGTGGGGGAGTAAGTCATCCCCAAAGACATAGTTATCATGATTTTCAACTATGCTGAATAAAATGGCTATCTCAAAATTTTGATCCGTTGACTTTGGGAAAAAAATGAGTGTGGGAGGGGGCCTAGATGCCCTCTAATTTTTTTGGTCACTTAAAAAGGGCACTAGAACTTTTCATTTCCATTAGAATGAGCCCTCTTGCGACATTCTAGGACCACTCGGTCAATACGATGACCCCTGGGGAAAAGAAAAAAAATAAAAATAATCAAACAGTTCGTGGTAACGAACTGTAGTAAGGAGCGACCCGGCTCAATAGTAACCAAAACTCTAAAAAATTGAATTTTGATATCAATAGCTACATCAAAAGAATCGCATTTTAATGCTGATTTTAAATATATAAGTTTTAACAAGTTTAGTGTTACCCATCAAAAGTTACGAGCCTGAGAAAATTTGCCTTATTTAGGAAAATAGGGGGAAACACCCCCTAAAAGTCGTAGGATCTTAACGAAAATGACACCATCAGATTCAGCGTATCAGAGAACCCTACTGTAGAAGTTTCAAGCTCTTATCTACAAAAATGTGGAATTTTCTATTTTTTGCCAAAAGAAAAATCACGGGTGCGTATTTATTTGTTTGTTTTTTTTTTTTTTTTTTTTTTTTTTTTTTTCCCCAGGGGTCATCGTATCGACCAAGTGGTCCTAGAATGTTGCAAGAGGGCTCACTCTAACGGAAATGAAAAGTTCTAGTGCCCTTTTTAAGTGACCAAAAAAATTGGAGGGCATCTAGGCCCCCTCCCACGCTCATTTTTTCCCAAAGTCAACGGATCAAAATTTTGAGATAGCCATTTTGTTCAACATAGTCGAAAACCATAAAAACTATGTCTTTGGGGATGACTTACTCCCCCACAATCCCTGGGGGAGGGGCTGCAAGTTACAAACTTTGACCAGTGTTTACATATAGTAATGGTTATTGGGAAGTGTACAGACGTTTTCAGGGGGATTTTATTTTGCTTGGGGGTGGTGCTGAGGAGAGGGGGCTATGTTGGAGGATCTTTCCTTGGAGGAATCTGTCATGGGGAAAGAAAAATTCAATGAAAAGGGCGCAGGATTCTCAAGCATCAAACAGTTCGTGGTAACGAACTGTAGTAAGGAGCGACCCGGCTCAATAGTAACCAAAACTCTAAAAAATGGAATTTTGATACCAATAGCTACATCAAAAGAATCGCATTTTAATGCTGGTTTTAAATATATAAGTTTCATCAAGTTTAGTCTTACCCATCAAAAGTTACGAGCCTGAGAAAATTTGCGAAAAGTTTCGAGCTCCTATCTACAAAAATGTGGAATTTTGCATTTTTTGCCAGAAGGCAGATCACGGATGCGTGTTTATTTGTTTTTTTGTTTTTTTGTTTTTTTGTTGTTTTTTTTTCCCCAGGGGTGATCGTATCGACCCAGTTGTCCTAGAATGTTGCAAGAGGGCTCATTCTAACGGAAATGAAAAGTTCTAGTGCCCTTTTTAAGTGACCAAAAAAATTGGAGGGCACCTAGGCCCCCTCCCACGCTAATTATTTTCCCAAAGTCAACGGATCAAAATTCTGAGATAGCCATTTTATTCAGCGTAGTCAAAAAACCTTATAACTATGTCTTTGGGGACGACTTACTCCCCCACAGTCCCCGTGGGAGGGGCAACAAGTTACAAACTTTGACCTGTGCTTACATATAGTAATGGTTATTGGGAAGTATACAGGCGTTTTCAGGAGGATTTTTTTGGTTTGGGGGAGGGGTTGAGAAGAGGGGGATATGCTGGGGGAACTTTCCTTCGAGAATTTGTAATGGGAGAAGAAAATTTCCATGAAGGGAGAGCAGGATTTACTAGCATTATTAAAAAAAAAACAATTAAAAAATAAAAGTGAAAAAGCTTTTTCAGCTGGAAGTAAGGAACAGCAATAAAACTTAAAACAAACAGAAATTATTACCCATATGAGGGGCTCACCTCCTTCTAATACCTCGCTCTTTACGCTAAAGTATTTTCGGTAATTTCAACTACTTATTCTACGGCTTTTGTGATTCAGGGGGTCATTCTTAATGAATTGGGATAAAATTTAAGCTTTCGTGTAAAGAGCGAGGTACTGACGATGGGGCGAATCCCCTCATATATGTAATAAAAACATGAGAATACAAAAGTTCTTTACGTAAGCTAATTTATAAGTTACGTAAATCTTTTACCAATAAAAAGATTCGTAAAAAATTAAAAGTTCTAGTTGCCTTTTTAATTAACCAAAAAATCGGGGGGCAACTAGGCTTCGTCCCCCGCTCTTTTTTTCTCAAAATCATTCGATCAAAATTATGAGAAAGCCATTGAGCCCAAAAAAAAATATGCAAATTTCGTTTTGATCATTCCTCTGCGGAGAGCCAAAATCAAAACATGCATTGATTCAAAAACGTTCAGAAATTAAATAAAAAAAACAAGTTTTTTCAACTGAAAGTAAGGAGTGACATCAAAACTTAAAACGCACAGAAATTACTTCGTATATGAAAGAGGCTGCTTCCTCATCAACGCCCCGCTCTTTACGCTAAAGTTTTTTACTGTTTTAGAAAGAAGAATTGAGAGAAAGAGTCAAACTTTAGCGTAAAGAGCGGGGCGTTGATGAGGAAGCAGCCTCTTTCATATACGAAGTAATTTCTGTGCGTTTTAAGTTTTGATGTCACTCCTTACTTTCAGTTGAAAAAACTTGTTTTTTTTATTTAATTACTATAAGAAAACAATGAAAAATAAACATGAAAACGTTTTTTCAAATGAAAGGAAGAAGTAGCATTGAAACTTAAAACGAACAGAGATTATTCCGCATATGAGGGGTTCTAAAAATACTTTAGCATAAAGAGTGAGGTATTTAGGAGGAGATAAATACCTTGCTCTTTATGCTAAAGTATTTTTAGTAATTTAAACTATTTATTCTACGGCCTTTCTGATTCAGGGGTCATTGTTAAAGAATTGGGACAAAACTTACGATTTAGTGTAAAGAGCGAGGTATTAACGAGGGTACAAACCCCCTCGTATACATATTAAAAATATAAGGTTATGAAAGTTTGTTACGTAAGTTAATTGTTAAGTTACGTATATTTTTTACTAATAAAAACGTTCGTTAAATATTAAAAGTTCTAGTTGCCTTTTTAAGTAACCGAAAAATTGGAGGGCAACTAGGCCTCCTTCTCCACCCCTTATTTCTCAAAATCGTCTGATCAAAACTAAGAGAAAGCCATTTAGCAAAGAAAAAAGAATTATTATACAAATTTCATTTTAATAATTTATGTGCGGAGAGCCAAAACCAAACATGCATTAATTCAAAAACGTTCAGAAATTAAATAAAAAAAAAATAATTTTTTTAGCTGAAAGTAAGGAGCGACATTAAAACTTAAAACGAACAGAAATTACTCCGTATATGAAATGAGTTGTCCCCTCCGCAATCCCTCGCTCTTTACGCTAAAGTTTGACTCTTTGCCACAATTCTACTTTTTAAAAAAAATTAAAAGCTTTAGCGTAAAGAGCGAGGGATTGCGGAGGGGACAACTCATTTCATATACGGAGTAATTTCTGTTCGTTTTAAGTTTTAATGTCGCTCCTTACTTTCAGCTAAAAAAATTATTTTTTTTTTATTTAATAATAAATAAACACGCACCCGTGATTTGTCCTCTGGCAAAAAATACAAAATTCCACATTTTAGTAGATAGGAGCTTGAAACTTCTACAATAGGGTTCTCTGATACGCTGAATCTGATGGTGTGATTTTCGTTAAGATCCTACGACTTTTATGGGGTGTGTTTCCCCCTATTTGACTAAATAAGGCAAATTTTCTCAGGCTCGTAACTTTTGATGGGTAAGATTAAACTTGATGAAACTTGAATATTTAAAATCAACTTTAAAATGCGATTCTTTTGATGTAGCTATTTATATCAAAATTCAATTTTTTAGAGTTTTGGTTACTATTGAGCCGGATCGCTCCTTACTACAGTTCGTTACCACGAACTGTTTGACTATTGGTATCAAAATTCCATTTTTTAGAGTTTCGGTTACTATTGAGCCGGGTCGCTCCTTACTACAGTTCGTTACCACGAACTGTTTGATAAGTTACATTAAGTTTAGACTTACCCATCAAAAGTTACAAGCCTGAGAAAATTTGCCTTATTTTAGAAAATAGGGAAACATCCCTTAAAAGTCATAGAACCTAAACGAAAATCCCACCATTGGAGTGTCACTAGGCCTACTCCCTCGCTCCTTTTTTCCCAAAATCGTCCGACCAAAACTATGAGAAAGCCATTTAACCATAAAAATAAATTAATATGCAAATTTCGTTTTAATTATTATCCATGTGCGGAGAGCCAAAATCAACACATGCATTAAATCAAAAACGTTCAGAAATTAAATATAAAAAAGTTTAAAGTTTTTTTTAAGGAGCGATATTAAAAATTAAAACGAACAGAAATTACTCCATATATGAAAGAGGCTGTTCCCTCCTCAACGCCCCGCTCTTTACGCTAAATTTTTTTACTATTTTAAAAAGTAGAGTTGAGAGAAAGAGTCAAACTTTAGCGTAAAGAGCAAGACGTTGAGGAGGGAACAGCCCCTTTCATATACAGAGTAATTTCTGTTCGTTTTAAGTTTTAACATCGCTCCTTACTTTCAGTTAAAAAAACTTATTTTTTTATTTAATTATGGTTTAAAATGATGCTGGGAATTTAAATTTCTTCTAGAAAAGGCAGCAATTATTGGACCAACTGTTTGATACATTCTTCCCTGATTAACAAAAAAAAAATGAAAAACAAACAAACATGTATCCATTGCCAAATATTTTCATGCTACCCACTTTTGACGGGAAACCATAATTTTAATGAACTTTAAAACCTTTGACTCAACATAATAACTTGTGTCAGCAATTTTAAAAAATTTTTAATTTTTTCTACTGTTTCAATCGCTATTAACAAGAGTTGCTCTTTACTGAATGTCCACAAACATTAACGATTTGATAACCTTCGTTGAACTTTCCTCGAGATATCAAAAATAAAAATAATTTAAAGTCGTCTCAACGTGGCATAACCGGAGAATAGAAGGAGTTCTGAGGCTCATGAATGTGAGGCTCATTAAGCTCACGGATGGGACGTTGGGCCTATTTTATACCCCTTGACTTATTCTTTCACATTTCAAAATAGTTAGAGCAAAAATATTTTGAACAGTATGAGTTTAGTCTCTGAATTTTATTAAATAAAAAAAAACGAGTTTTTTTTTAACTGAAAGTAAGGAGCGACATCAAAACTTAAAATAAACTGAAACTACTCCGTATATGAAAGGGGCTGTCCCCTCCTCAACGTCCCGCTCTTTACGCTAAAGATTGACTCTTTTCCTCAACTCTACTTTTTTAAAATGTAAAAAAGGGAAGATGATAGAGGTAGGCTTATAGCAGTTATAATACAAGCAAAAGAAGGTCAGTCAAACGTTAAGTTGAGGGGTGTGAAACTTCTTCTTGGGAATCATTTATTTGTGTACGATAAGATAAACGACAAAATGAAAGAAATAAAAAGATTGACGAAGCTATAGTCCCTGAGTCAGGGAATTTGGAGGAGAGTAGAAGTGATGTTAGCATAGTGGACAGAGAAAAAAATGAATCAATATCATCCCAGGAATCAGGCTCTACTATCACACCTAAAACCATGATGAAAAGAAGCTGTGGGATGGCGGTGAGCCTAAATGACCAGAATAGTCAGCCTAATACAGCATAAATTAGACAGAATAGTGGGAGAGATAAAAGGAGAGTTTGTATTCGTGAGGGTTTTTATGAGAGTGCGCTGGACGGGCGGCCGTCGTGCGTTGCAGTTTGGAGACCGGGGCCCTGGTGTTAGAAAGCGTTCTGTTGATTGAAGTTTCTCTGGTGGACATTTTGAGGGTAATTTCAGTGCTAATAATGGTCAATAGCGGGAGCTAGCCCATGGGTAAAGTAGTAAGTGCATTAAGTTGTTGCAGTAGAATATCCGAGGTCATAATGATGATAGAATGAATGAACTGTTTAGGCTTGACAATTATGATTTGATGAGCTTAGTTGAGACATGGTAGGATGTGCCAGTATTTGGAAAAGGTTTTTTTAAGTTTTCATGTTTTAAGAAAGAGAAGTAAAAATGATCGAATTTATGGTGGTGGTAAAGTGTTGATTTGAAACATATATTTAGTACATGTGATAGGTTAAAATCACAATCAGAGAATGTGATTTGGTTGAAAATTATTATAGGAATGGTTATGATTTGTGCGATGTATATCCCTCCAGAATCAAGTAGTTATAGTTGGCAGGAGGATACGTGCGAAATTTTGTATTCAGAGGCGTTTAAGCATAAGAGGTTGTATAAAGATTACAAGTGTACATTTTTAGGTGACTTCAATGCAAACACAAGCGATATTTTGGAGAATTGGATTGATTCTTTGTAGGCTGAGGAAGAGGATGATGGTATGAATGATGACAATATGCAAGGAGATTTGGATATGTATGGAAAAAGGACAAGTAAGGACCGGTTGTGGAGGAAAAATAATTGGGGAACTAAACTTTTGGATTTTTGTGGAATTAAGAAGCTAGTAATCAAACAGTTCGTGATAACGAACTGTAGTAAGGAGCGACCCGGCCCAATAGTGACCAAAACTCTAAAAAATAGAATTTTATAACCAATAGCTGCATCAAAAAAATTGTATTTTAATGCTGATTTAAATATATAAGTTTCATTAAGTTTAGTCTTACCCATCAAAATTTACAAGCCTGAGAAAATTTGCCTTATTTTAGAAAATAGGGGAAACAACCCCCTAAAAGTCATAGAATCTTAACGAAAATCAAACTATCAGATTCAGCGTATCAGAGAACCGTATTGTAGAAATTTCAAGCTCCTATCTACAAAAATGTGGAATTCTGTATTTTTTGCCAGAAGGCAGATCACCGATGCGTGTTTATTTGTTGTTTTTTTTCCCCCAAGGGTGATCGTATCGACCCAGTGGTCCTAGAATCTTGTGAGAGGGCTCATTCTAACGGAAATGGAAAGTTCTAATGCCCTTTTTAAGTGACCAAAAAAATTGGAGGGCACCTTCCACGCTAATTATTTTCCCAAAATCACCGGATCAAAATTTTGAGATAGCCATTTTATTCAACGTAGTCGAAACCTTATGACTATGTCTTTGGGGACGACTTACTCCCCAACAGTCCCCGTGGGAGGGGCTACAAGTTACAAACTTTGATCAGTGCTTACATATAGTAATGGTTATTTGGAAGTGTACAGACGTTTTCAGGGGGATTTTTTGGTATGGGGGGGGGGGGGTTGAGAAGAGGGGGACATGTTTGGAAACTTTCCTTGGAGGAATTTATTATGAAGGAAGAAAATTTCCATTAAGGGAGCGCAGAAAAAAAAATGAAAAAATAAATATGAAAAAGTTTTTTCAACTGAAAGTAAGGAGCAGAATTAAAACTTAATACGAACAAAAATTATTACGCATATGATGGGATTACCTCCTCCCAATACCTCGCTCTTTACGCTAAAGTATTTTTAGTAATTTCAACTATTTATTCCACGGCATTTGTGATTCAGGGGCCATTCTTAAGAAATTGGGACAAAATTTAAGCTTTAATGCAAAGAGCGAGGTACTGACGAGGGGGTGAACCCCCTCATATACATAATAAAAACATGAGAATACAGAAGTTTGTTACGTAAGCTAATTTATAAGTTACGTATATCTTTTACTAATAAAAATATTCTTAAAAAATTAAAAGTTCTAGTTACCTTTCTAAGTAACAAAAAAATCGAAGGGCAACTAGGCCTCCTCACCCGCTCCTTTTTTCTCAAAATCATTCGATCAAAACTATGAGAAGTCGATTTAGCCAGAAAAATAAATATGCATATTTCGTTTTAATTATTCATCTGCGGAGAGCCAAAATCAAAACATGCATTGATTCAAAAATGTTCAGAAATTAAATTAAAAAAACAAGTTTTTTAACGGAAAGTAAGGAGCGACATTAAAACTTAAAACGAACAGAAATTACTTGGTATGTGAAAGGGGCTGCTTCCTCATCAAAGCCCCGCTCTTTACGCTATCTCTATCGTTTTTAGAGCAGAAGGAATACAAACAGTCACTTCGAAGTAGGAAGAGAGAACAAGATAAAGTCAGAAACTTGGAAATTGAGAAACATTTTGTATTAAAGGAACAGAAAAAAATTCTGGCAACTAGTACGAGGTTCTATTAATCCTTCTACTACAGAGCAAATAGTTGGGACTGATACCTGGCCCAAATACCTTGAATCCCTGGATAACTCAAAGGATGGTGCACTGGAGGATTTATCACAGACTTTAAGCCAACAGGTGTGCTACCCACTGAGAGAGGTTGATTACAAACTTATCTCACCGTTTATACATGAGGAGATCGGTAAAGCCCTGGAGTCTATGGAGAGGGGATATGCACCGGGAGCATTTTTGAAGTGGGGAAAAACAAATTTTTCTGCAATTTTGGTTAGTTTATTTTCAGCTTTGGTAAGTTCGTGTAAGTGGCCTGAAGAGTCGGGTTTGTCAGTTACGATACTATTATTTAAGAAGGGGGATAGGTCTCATCATAATAATTATAAAGGAATTCATTTAGGGAATAGTTTACCGAATCTTTTTTGTAAGGTGATAGACTTTGGACTATGGAGGTGGATAGAGAATAGGGATGTTTTGGATAAGGGCCAGACGGGTTTTAGAGAAGATCTTGGGACGACTGATGACATATTTAGTCTGCAGGCTTTAATTAATACATATGCTAGTGCTAAAAAAGAAAGGTTATATAAGGCATTTATAGATATTAAAGGAACATATGATAATGTTTGTAGGTTTTTATTAATGGTAAAATTTGTTTGAGATAGGTCTCCCGATCTCATTTGTGCTAGTTTTAGTTCAAATGTATAGATTTACTAAAGTAGTTGTGAGAGTTGGCAGGCGAGTTTAAAGGATAATGAGATGATATAAAGGTGTTAAACAGGAATGCACATTGTCTCCTAAATTATTCGCCCTATTCATAAATTCTGTAGTGGTGTTTTGAAAAAAAAAGGAGGCGCCTACGGTGAGTCTAGATATTGTATCCATTTGCACGATGTTGTTCGCAGATGATACTGTTTTGGTTGCCGATTCACAAAGGAACCTTCAGAAGTTACTTGATATTTTAGGCGATTATTTGGATAGGAGAAAGCTAGAACTTAATTTGGATAAAACCTTAATGTTAGTTTTCGCTAAATGTGATAGACTTGAAGAGGATGTTAAACTTAGTTTTAAGGGTAGAAGGGTTAGATTAGTGGAGGAATGGTCATATTTAGATTTTAAGTTTAAGGCGAGAGGAAATTTATTTAGAAGTCATATAGAAAATAGGATCAAAAAAGGTAAGGTTACATGATATAACATGCTATTAAGAAGTCACCTTAGGGATATTAAAAAGATCCATGTAATTTAAGAGATTTTATGGGCCAGAATTTTAGGTGTGATGCACTATGGATCTGAGATTTGAGGGTATGCAAAGGGAGATTGGCAAGAAACAGAGCATTTAGGACATTATAAGAGGTGGCTAGGGATAAGTAAGCTTAGAAGTTTAGTAGTAAGCTAAGTTTACTAGTAAGCTAAATAGTTTAGTAGTTAGTGGTGATTTAGTTTTTTTTTTCTTTAAGAAGTCGTAGGCTGATTAATATGGTTAGGCTTTTGGAGAAAAATTTAATGATGCCAAGGATGCGGGTGATGAAAGCGGCTTATTTAGAAATGTTGAAGGGCAAATCTGGTAGGGGGTGGGCATACCAAATTAAGAATGTACTCGATCAGTGTGGACTAAGCCACATGTGGGGGGATGGCTTAGGGCTCTTGGATATGGGGGTCAAGAAAGGGGATTAGTTGAAAGGATCTTGTAGGACCAAGAAACACATGCATGGTAAGCCCAGCGTTCGCTTTCGAATTCACTGGGTCTTTATTGTGTGTCGAAGGAGATTTGGGGTGAAGTTTTATTTTGTAAGCTGAGTTTAAATAAAAATGCAATAAAGTTATCAATAGAAATGAGGGCTGACAGTTTGCCACTTGGCCAAAGAAGAAAGTTTATCAAAGGCCGGTCCTTACTATTGTCATATGTGTGGAAGTTTATATGAGAACGTATATCACTTGATGCGTGAGTGTGAGGAGCTGAGTGATTGGAGACTTGAAGTGTTTTGTAGGGGGATTATGATTTTGAGAGGTTGGTGAGAAAGTGTGCGGATCAGTATTTTATGGATATTTGAAGCTTGGCACGAGTTCTTCATTCCGCGGTGAATCATAGAAATATATTCTGTATGATAATGCCAGGATTTGTGCAATTTCTTTGTAATTGTTCTTTGTTTTTTCTGTTTTTTTTTTTTTGTTTTTTTGCCATGGCTTTTAGTGCAAATAAATTCTGTTCTATTCTATTCTATATTCGGCCTGGCTGTGACTGTGGGGCGTGTTTGGAACTTGGTTCCTGCTGAGATCCGGCAGTCACGAACACTTGGCTCCTCTAAGAGACAGATGAAAAGTTTCTTATTAAAGGCTTGTAATTAAATGTTTCTTATGGTTTATTTATTATTATTTTTTTGGGGGGGGTTGTTGTTTTGTTGGTGTTGTATCCTCGATGACGCGAGAATTTTAACTTGTGTTTTATTGTCGGGTGATGTGAGGGTCGCTGTTTCGTGGGGACTGCCGGTGAGTTGATTTCTTTTCCTTATATGCTTATATTTAAATGTTCGTTAGTATGTTTATGACAAGTTTTATGATCCTTTATTTATTGTATGTCGTTTCCCAAGTAACGGGTCATTGAGCCCTTTGGGATATTGTTTTTGTTATAGCTATATTATGAAAATAAACAGAACTTGAACTTGAACTATCACATATCAAGCTATATCAGCGTGGAAAGCCAACTCTAGAGTATTTACCATGTTATAACAGAGCTTTACAGATGGAAAGGGATAGAAACTGATTGAATATCGGATGCCAAGCCAAAAGAGCATGGAACCCTTCCTCTAGAATATATACCGTATTATAACAGAGTTTTTAGCCTAAACCATATATAAAAAAGGTTGATTGGTAATACCAAAATTGGTTGCAAAACACATATAAACCAAATTAATAGATTTGAATTTAGGTACTTTACGTCTTGTATAAAACACACTGAAGAAGTGAAGTCAGATTTAACATAATGAAATATACCCAAACATGTTAAAAAAGGAGGGCTTTTCTTCCTCGACGCCCGCTCTTTACGCTAAAGTTTTTTATTGTTTTAAAAAGCAGAGTTGCGAGAAAGAATCAAACTTTAGCGCAAGGAACGGGGTGTCGAGGACGAAAAGCCCCTTTCATATACGGTGTAATTTCTGTTCGTTTTAAGTTCTAATGTCGCTCCTTACTTTCATTTCAAAAAACTTGTTTTTTTATTTAATTTCTGAAAGTTTTTGAATTAATGCATGTCTGATTTTGGCTCTCCGTACATAAATTATTAAAATGAAATTTGCATATTAATTCTTTTTTTTTGGCTAAATGGCTTTCTCTTAGTTTTGATCAGACGATTTTGAGAAATAAGGGGTGGGGAAGGAGGCCTAGTTGCCCTCCAATTTTTCGGTTACTTAAAAAGGCAACTAGAACTTTTAATTTTTAACGAACGTTTTTATTAATAAAAAATATACGTAACTTAAGAAATAACTTACGTAACAAACTTTTATATTCTTATATTTTTGATTATATATACGAGGGGGTTTGTCCCCTCGTTAATACCTCGCTCTTCGCACTAAATCTTAAGTTGTGTCCCAATTCTCTAAGAATGATCTCTGAATTAGAAAGGCCGTAGAATAAATAGTTGAAATTGCTAAAAATAATTTAGCATAAAGAGCGAAGTATTTATCTCCTCCTAAATACCTCGCTCTTTATGCTAAAGTATTTTTAGAACCCCTCATATGCGTAATAATCTCTGTTCGTTTTAAGTTTTAATGCTTCTCCTTACTTTCAATTGAAAAAACTTTTTCATGTTTATATTTTCATTGTTTTTTTTTAATAGTAATGCTAGAAAATCCTGCACCCTTTTCATTGAATTTCTCTTCCCCCATGAAATATTCCTCCAAGGAAAGATCCTCCCATATAGCACCCTCCCCTGAACCCCACACCCAAACAAAAAAATCCCCTGAAAAGGAGGCCACCTAGGCCCCCCCCACGCTCGTTTTTTCCCCAAAGTCACTGGATCAAAATTCTGAGATAGCTATTTTATTCACGATAGTCGAAAAACCTAACAACTATGTCTTTAGGAACGACTCACTCCCCCGCAGTCCCCGTGGGAGGGGCTGCAAGTTACAAACTTTGACCTGTGTTTACATAATGGTTACTGGGAAGTGTACAGGCATTTTCAGGGGGATTTTTTTTGTTTATCTGGGTGAGTTGAGGGGGGGGGTTACGTGGGAGGATATTTCCATGGAGAAACTTCTCATGGGGGAAGAGAATTTCAATGAAGGGGGTGCAGGATTTTCTACCATTATTTGAAAAACAATGAAAAAATAAATATGAAAAGTTTTTTCTACTGAAAGTAAGGAGCAGCATTAAAACTTAAAAACCAACAAAAATTATTACGCATATGAGGGGTTTACCTCCTCGATATACCTCACTCTTCACGCTAAAGTATTTTTAGTACTTTCAACTATTTATTCTACGGCCTTTGTGATTCAGAGGGCATTCATAAGGAATTGGGACAAAATTTAAGCTTTAATGCAAAGAGCGAGGTATCGACGAGGGTTGAACCCCCTCATATACGCAATAAAAACATATGAATATAGAAGTTCATTACGTAAGTTAATTCGTAAGTTATGTATATTTTTTACTAGTGGAAACGTTTGTAAAAAATTAAAAGTTCTAGTTGCTTTTTTAAGTGATCAAAAAATTGGAGGGCAACTAGGCCTCCTCCCTCGCTCATTTTTCTCAAAATCTTCCTATTAATTACAATTAATTAATATGCAAATTAAATTTTAATTATTTATGTGCGGAGAGCCAAGATCAAAACATTCATTAATTCAAAAACGTCCAGAAATTAAATTAAAAAATTTTTTTAATGAAAGTAAGGAGCAACATTAATACTTAAAACGAACAGAAATTACTCTGTATATGGAAGGGGATTTTCCTCCTCAACGCCCCGTTCTTTATGCTAAAGTTTCTTACTGTTTCACAAATAGAGTTAAGAGAAAGAGTCAAACTTTGGCTTAAAGAGCGGGGCGTTGAGGAGGAAAAGCCTCTTTCATATACGGAGTAATTTCTGTTCGTTTTAAGTTTTAATATTGCTCCTTAATTTCATTTAAAAAAGCTTGTTTTTTTATTTAATCAATATTTTGAGATAGCCATTTTGTTAAGCATAATCTAAGAATCTAATAACTATGTCTCTGAGGATGACTTGACCTCTGGGTCAAGGGCTACAAGCTATGAACTTTGCCCACTTTTTACATATATTATTGCTTACTGAGAAGTATTCAGCCATTTGATGAGGTTATTTTTCGGCAGGGGGTAGTTTGGGATGATTTTTATGTTGTTTCCTTTTAGTACAGGGAGTTTTTTCAACTGAAAGTAAGGAGTAACGTTAAAACTTAAAACGAACCGAAATTTCCGCGCATATGAGTTTTATTGGCCCTTCTTGCTCGCTTTTTACGCTTAAGTGTTTTTAGAATTTTAAAAAAGCTGATTATTCTAATTAAACGGCCCTTGTGTTTCAGAAGCCATTCTTAAATAATTGGGACAAAAAGTCAAACTTTGGCGGATAGTGCGAGGTATTGTGGGAAGAGCAGCCCCTCGTATAACTAATAATTAAATAAAAAAAACAAGTTTTTTGAAATGAAAGTAAGGAGCGACATTAAAACTTAAAACGAACAGAAATTACTCCGTATATGAAAGGGGCTTTTCCTCCTCGACACCCCGCTCTTTACGCTAAAGTTTTTTATTGTTTTAAAAAGTAGAGTTGCGAGAAAGAATCAAACTTTAGCGCAAGGAGCGGGGTGTCGGGGAGGAAAAGCTCCTTTCATATATGGAGTAATTTCTGTTCGTTTCAAGTTCTAATGTCGCTCCTTACTTTCATTTCAAAAAACTTGTTTTTTTAATTTAATTTCTGAAAGTTTTTGAATTAATGCATGTCTGATTTTGGCTCTCCGTACATAAATTATTAAAATGAAATTTGCATAGTAATTCTTTTTTTTTTGGCTAAATGGCTTTCTCTTAGTTTTGATCAGACGATTTTGAGAAATAAGGGGTGGGGAAGGAGGCCTAGTTGCCCTCCAATTTTTCGGTTACTTAAAAAGGCAACTAGATCTTTTAATTTTTAACGAACGTTTTTATTAGTAAAAAATATACGTTACTTAAGAATTAACTTACGTAACAAACTTTTATATTCTTATATTTTTGATTATATATATGAGGGGGTTGGTCCCCTCGTTAATACCTCGCTCTTCACACTAAATCTTGTTTCGTCCCAATTCTTTAAGAATGACCCCTGAATCAGAGAGGCCGTAGAATAAATAGTTGAAATTACTTAAAATTTTTTTAGCATAAAGAGCGAAGTATTTATCTCCTCCTAAATACCTTGTCCTTTATGCTAAAGTATTTTTAGAACCCCTCATATGCGTAATAATCTCTGTTCGTTTTAAGTTTTAATACTTCTCCTTACTTTCAATTGAAAAAAGTTTTTCATGTCTATATTTTCAATGTTTTTTTTTGTTTTTTTTTAATAGTAATGCTAGAAAATCCTGCGCCCTTTTCATTGAATTTCTCTTCCCCCATGAAATATTCCTCCAAGGAAAAGATTCTCCCATATAGCCCCCTCCCCTGAACCCCATGCCCAAACCAAAAAAATTCCCCTGATAACGTCGGTACACTTCCCAATAACCATTACTGTATGTAAACATTGGTCAAAGTTTGTAACTTGCAGCCCCTCCCCCAGGGACTGAGGGGGGGGGTAAGTCATCCCCAAAGACATAGTTATTATGGTTTTCGACTATGCGGAACAAATTAGCTATCTCAAAATTTTGATCCGTTGACTTTGGGAAAAAATGAGCGTGGGAGGGGGCCTAGGTGCCCTCCAATTTTTTGGTCACTTGAAAAGGGCACTAGAACTTTTCATTTCCGTTAGAATGAGCCCTCTTGCAACACTCTAGGACCACTTGGTCGATACGATGACCCCTGCGAAAAAAAAAAAAACATAACAAACAAACAAACAAATAAACACGCACCCGTGATTTGTCTTCTGGCAAAAAATACGAAATCCCACATTTTTGTGGATTGGACCTTGAAATTTATTCTATAGGGTTCTTTGATACGCTGAATGCGATGGTGTGATTTTCGTTAAGATCCTATTACTTTTAGGGGGTGTTTCCCCCTATTTTCCGAAATAAGGCACATTTTCTCAGGCTCGTAACTTTTGACGACAAAGACTAAATTTGATGAAACTTAAATATTTAAAATCAGCATAAAAATCCAATTCTTTTGATATATCTTTTAGCATCAAAATTTGGCATCAAAAACGTCTGTACACTTCCCAATAACCATTACTGTATGTAAACACTGGTCAAAGTTTGTAACTTGCAGCCCCTCCCCCAGGGATCATGGGGGGGGGTAAGTCATTGCTAAAGACATAGTTATTATGGTTTTCGACTATGCGGAACAAAATGGCTATCTCAAAACTTTGATCCGTCGACTTTGGGGAAAAATGAGCGTGGGAGGGGGCCCAGGTGGCCTCCAATTTTTTAGTCACTTAAAAAGGGCACTAGAACTTTTCATTTCCGTTAGAATGAGACCACTTGCAACATTCTAGGACCAGTTGGTCGATACGATTACCCCTGGGGAAAAGAAAAAAACAAAAAAAAAAACAAATAAAAACTCACCCGTGATTTGTCTTCTGGCAAAAAATACGAAATTCCACATTTTTGTAGATAGGAGCTTGAAATTTTGCTATGGGGTTCTCTGATACGCCGAATGCGATGGTGTGATTTTCGTTAAGATTCTATGACTTTTAGGGGGTGTTTCCGCCTATTTTCCAAAATAAGGCCAATTTTCTCAGGCTCGTAACTTTTGATGACATAGGCTAAATTTGATCACACTTATATATTTAGAATCAGCATGGAAATCCGATCCTTTTGATGTATCCTTTAGCATCAAAATTCCGTTTTTTAGAGTTTCGTTTACTATTGAGCCGGGTCGCTCTTTACTACAGTTCGTTACCACGAACTGTTTGATCGGGGCTTCCGTGCTTGACTAGCAGGCTCTAACATCCACTATTAGGTAACACCCAAACCCTATGATGTAAGAACCAATGAAAGCTTGATTTGATGGGGCCTCTGAAGGTTTTTAAAAGGAAAAATCAAAGAAATCCTGATTTGGCGTAGGTTTTTTTTTAAAAAATTAGAGAAACTATTAGGTAAAACCCAAAGAAATCATGAAGTAAACAAGTCCTTGGCCTTATGGATTTTTTTAAACACTTAAACGCTTATAACACTTATAGGCGCTTCTTATTTTTTAAACACTTATAGGCGCTTCTTATTTTTTAAACACTTATAGGCGCTTCTTATTTTTTAAACACTTATAGGCGCTTCTTATTTTTTAAACACTTATAGGCACTTCTTATTTTTTAAACACTTATAGGTGCTTCTTATTTTTTAAACACTTATAGGCGCTTCTTATTTTTTAAACACTTACAGGCGCTTCTTATTTTTTAAACACTTATAGGCGCTTCTTATTTTTTAAACACTTATAGGCGCTTCTTATTCAAACGATCAAGTAAAGACTTTTTTAACCATAGGGTCCCCTTGAAATTATCTTATTGCTAGGCCACATCCTCCAAAGCGCCCCCCCCCCCCAAAAAAAAAAAATTATGCGTATATGACTGTGGAGAAAAAAAAAATTAAACATCAGCCGAAATGTATTTTTTAAAGTAAATCCTGAAGAGGTTTCTATGCAATTTCTTCTAGAAGAGATGAGCCCCTTTTCAACTTACTAGTTGGAACAGTATAAAAGAGAGAAATTTTTTCCCGACCGTAAATTACGCCCGTAACGATTCTAAGAAAGTGAAAAAAGAAGCTATATCAGCAAAAAATGTATTCGGAAGATAGAAAATCCAACATATTTAAAAAGAATCAATATCAGAAAAAAAATCAGATCCAAACTAAAAAACACAATCATTTGACATAACGAAAAGAAAAATTATCAGTATATTCACATTATAAACAATAAGCTCATTAAATGTTTACACTTGTATTATATAAAACGGATATAAACCACTGAAAATAAAATATACATATTTAAAAATTTGATTATATTCTAAAATTATAAATAAATTGCAATATGCAATCAGGCATCCTAATTTCCAATAATTAGTTTTCTTCCGCAAAAATAGAAAAAAAACAATAATAATAATACACTTAAAACAGAAAAGAAAACGTATTGAAAATTAGTGTTTTGCTATAGATATGCAGATGGAGGAAAATCTGGCAAACACAAATTTTGTGTTTGCAAACATAAAATCTGGACATGCATAATTTTACCAACCACAATCAAACCATTTTGCCAATCAACTGACAAAAAGCTCACTTTAGAAAGTGCTCACATCCATCGAATTATGACCAAAATTCAAGTGTTTTTCGGCGACAAATAAAAAAAAAAAAAATTCAAACCAATTCTTTGACAGAAACTTATTTCTATCATAATTTGATGTAACAGAATACAAAATTAGATACAAACTAAAATGTTTCATAAATGGGTTATACTTCGACCTAATAGAAATCAGGTTGTCGTCAGTATCAATAATTAGAGAAAGATTTATTCGCTAATGAGCTTTTAAGCTGTATTCTTATCCTAAACTGATTTTGACATCATTTAAAATTCCTCACGTTGTAATAACATAGTAACATGTTAACATTATATCGTTAAAAAGTCATATCTGACTATTTCACACTCCTCAGATAATTGCCAAAAACAGGTTACTAAACTATTTCCAAAAGGAGAATCAGTAGGCTAATGTAGGCCAGAAAGATCAGAATTTGATAGAAAATACCTTACTCTGCTGAGCCTTCCTTTGAGAACGGTTTAGTGAACGGCTTTTAGGGACGTATCTCAAAATCATGAAAATATCACATATAGCCTTAAGGGGCGGAACGGCGACATAGTTATAAATCTATGTATTTAATATGTGTTGCCCTGTTTGTCTTCATTCTTTGTACATTTTTATATAAGGACAGAATAAACTAATTTAACCTTAGACGATTGCAAAATGCAGTCCTGGAGTTAAGATTTTCTCTATTTTTACTCATACCGCCTCCTAGGCGCACTACCAACTTCCGACCCAATGTCTTGCGTCAAACTTTCCAAGAAGCTTGATTACTGGCTCATCCCCCTCCTATTTATAAAAATCTCTGAACAATTAACTGGTTTGAAATTACTACTGCTCATAATTCGACCATGAAATTATGCAGTTTGAAGGGCAGTGGCTCTGTCTGTGCAGCTACATAACTGTATGGTGCTTATTCTAACACAGGGCGGAGAAAAAATGATACCGAACAAAAAAAAACACCTTGATCCTCCAGTAGATCCAAAGATCTTCCTTATGAGATATGAGGGGGAGAGGAGGGGAGTGCACTTTGAGGCAGCACATGTTTTTCGTGTGAATAGAGATGGGATCTTTTAGACCAATCTGAAGAAATTTTTTTTTATCCAGTACCAATCAAATCAATCCCGCGTACCCTCTTTCGACACATCTCTGGATATTACCCATTAAATTTCGAGAGTGGAAATATTAAAAAATCTACTGTCTCCAAAACCATTTATTTATTTCATTTTTACCAATCTTCTTATTTATTTTTTCTTATAAAAATATTTATTTTATAAACATGATAATCATAAACTAGACAAGAGAAACTGGAATATTTTTTTTTTTTTTAACAAAATTAGGAGTCGAAAAAATAAAATAACGTCTACAGTCTATATTAGGGACGGTTGATATATTTTACGTAAATTATATCTCTCTATAAAATATACCTAAAAGAAATTTACATGACATGTACGTATTTTTTCCGTGATGTCATACCTTTAGATTTTTCTATTTTCAACGAAAAGAAATTCAATCATGATCACTTTATGGCCTGGTTTTTTGAAACCCCATCAATATTTTTTTTATTTATTGTGTCTTTTATTTCTTATTTTTAATTCTCATTTATGTTTTTTCTTATTTCTTATATCTATTTGATTAAATACTATTTTATTCTTACTTTAGTAATTTATTGTCTTTAAATAGTTACTTTATTTGCGTTATTATACATTGATTTATTTACTAATTTATTCTTCATATTTACTTTCATCTCTTTTTGTTTTTCCTTCTTCTTTTTGTAAAACGATAGTTCCCAAATATTTCATAATCTAAAAAAAAAAAATAAAATAAACCTGCATTCTTTGCAAGTTTCTTTATTTTGTTCTGCTTTTCACTTTTTTTTTGCCATAGGTACAAGGCAGGTTTGTCTCAGAGGTTGAAATGCAAAAAAAAAAAAATATTATTTTTATCTCTTTTTGTTTTTCCTTCATCTTTTTGTAACACGATAGTTTCCAAATATTTTATAATCTTAAAAAAAACCTGCATTCTTTGCAAATTTGGTTATTTTGTTCTGCTTTTCACCTTTTTTTTTCTTTCTTTTTTTTGCCATGATTACAAGTCAGGTTTGTCTCAAAGGTTGAAATGCCAAAAAAAAAAAAAAAAAAAAAAAAAAAAAAAAAAAAAAAAAAAAAAAAAAAAAAAAAAAAAAAAAAAAAAAAAAAAAAAAAAAAAAATCTGCACTGGGTAAAGGGGCTTCCTAATGTCTAGTTAACTTTAAAAAATACTAATACATATTTTGAAAGTCTATTTAATTATTTTGGGTTCGTTCCTTTAGGGTCATTTCCCCCGACACATCGCCACGGGCCTTGTCAAAGTCTAATAGTCTTCACATTCAAGAATAAAAGTAAGTAAAGGTACACAAAAGGGTCGAATTGAAAATAAGAGCCATAACAGTTTTTGACAATACACAAATTTGTAAAATATAGGAAACTCAAATTTGTAATTTGGTCAATTGTAGAAACATAACAAAGATGGGACAAAACTATAAGACATAGCCCAGAAATTTGTCTTTTAAGAAGTACCCAATTTAAAAAAAAAAGACACATGCTTTTAATATTAAATGAAACATGGAAAAAGATTAACGCGTTTCAAAAATTTAATCTGATTTCATTATTACTAGTAAAGATTAAGCTAGACATACGTGATGTCACAAAGTAAACAAGAAACTGAAGACTAATAACAAATTAATTCAATGAAAAATACTAGTTTCATAGTCGTAAAAAATGGAAGGAGGGACAATGTTATTGACAGTAAAAAGTTAGTTACCAAAAGTTACATCAACTAATGCGTAAAAAAAATTGTATGAAATTATTTTTTGAACAGCATTTTTTATTTATTGTGGCATTCAAATAACAAGATGACGTGTGTGGTCTTAAAATTTTGGAATAAAACAAAAACGAAGTTTTTAAGTGTAAAACAGTGTTTATTTTAGGATTTAAGATTTATATTTCGCGATACCGATTTGCGATTTTGCGATTAGCCTACAGCTGTAAATTGCACTGAAAGTGCGAGATATTTATATTACTGGATTCGAGAATTTCTGAGCGACTTTTTCTTAGAGACTGACCTAAACTTATTTTTAAGTCTCCTTTTTTCTCTTCTTTTTTTTTAATGCCTTTTCAAGTAATGGTCAACCAAAGAACTGCAAAGTAAATTTCACAATTGTATTTCAAAATGATGTAATGTAAGTCAAAATGGATAAAGTTGAACCTCAGCCAGATTGTAACCTTATGTTGCGACATTAAAAAAGTAGAACTGTAGAAAAAAATACAGGGACACCTTAAACAGAAAAAATACATAAAAAATTAGTTTGGAGGCGGTAGCTGAAACCACCATTGGATTATGAAATTTGGGCATGGGATTAAGGTACTTTCGAAAAATTATATAAAATTACGAAGATAATCATAAGAACTCAGAATCAAACAGTTCGTGGTAACGAACTGTAGTAAGGAGCGACCCGGCTCAATAGTAACCAAAATTCTATAAAAATGGAATTTTTATACCAATAGTTACATCAAAAGAATCGGATTTTAATGCTGATTTTAAATATATAAATTTCATATGAAATTGGGTTGTCCCCTCCGCAATCCCTCGCTCTTTACGCTAAAGCTTTTAATTGTTTTAAAAAGTAGAATTGTAGCAAAGAGTCAAACTTTAGCGTAAAGAGCGAGGGATTGCGGAGGGGACAACCCATTTCATATACGGAGTAATTTCTGTTCGTTTAAAGCTTTTAATTGTTTTAAAAAATAGAATTGTGGCAAAGAGTCAAACTTTAGCGTAAAGAGCGAGGGATTGCGGAGGGGACAACCCATTTCATATACGGAGTAATTTCTGTTCGTTTTAAGTTTTAATGTCGCTCCTTACTTTCAGCTAAAAAAAATTAAGTTTTTTTTTTTTATTTAATCATGGAAGAGGAGATAAAGAGCATATAGATGTTCGTATTTTATGCATTGGCAGGGATAGCGAGACATTTGTTTCTTAATTTAGCATTTGACTAACGGTATGTTACCATCAAAATTCAAAATTATCAGTTGGATTTTGACATGAAACAATATTGAACAAAATATTAAGGAAAAGGCTGAAACTGGACTACTAATGAAGATCCGACTACTCAACAACTTCCAGTTGGTTCCTAAAATAATATCCCACTACCCAATCAGCTTCCAGGAAATTTCTACAGTGACAACCCCTTATATTTTGGTTCAAAATTGCCAAGATTTCAAATTATCTCCTCTTCTTCGCAAAATTAGTGGTGGCATTCTTGTTTATTGAGGGGGAAGGAGGGTAGACGGGATGACTAAATTGGTCTTAGATCCCCTCCCCGGACGATCGAAATATAGCAGCCTGAGCACGATTTTTTTCATCTTGACCCCCCTCCCCCTCTAAGAGCGGAAGCAATACCCCTTTGAGTGACCCTATTTGATCACAGTTTTTAGACAAAATAAAATAGCAACAATTTATAATAATCATTTACAGAAGTGATTTTCAAGTCAACAAAAGTGTCCTGATGAGGTGTGTCCGTAATCGAAGTAAATATTAAAAAAAAAAAAAAAAAAAAAATCAAAAAAAGGGACATCGAAAACAGCAAATACACTTTTTTACGAGCATGAAAATATTAACAGTTACGAAACCAAATACTGAAACGTTCCTATACAAAAAAAAAATCTCACAATCGCAAAAAAAAAATTGAAAAATAAACTCCGAAGAAAAATCTTCACTTTACACTCAAGACACTCTAGGAACTACAATAATTTTTTTTTACATCGGTGCACAATAAATCTCGTGACAAATGGCACAATAATCGCCAAAAGCATCGTCAACAGTGATCATCGTCATCAATACTAATATGCATAGTAGCTTGTTAGGGCGAAATATTTCTGCAGGAAGGAGTGGACAAATAGACAGGTTTCTGATTATATTAGATATCGTTTATCTATAATTACATTAAATAAAGATGTTTGCTTCATTAGAATTTAGAGTACATCCCCTAATTATTTATATAAATTTTATTAACTGCATTAGACAAGATATTTTCATAAAGAGTTCCCCTCCTATTTCTTGTTTTAAGTTACTTTAAATTGATGATGATGATCCTGACTAATATTCCCCTTTTTAGACTCAGGACTATAATCCTTCGTGTTTCAATAAATAGTTATTTTGTTGATTTTGTTAATTTGTACTATTTTATTAATTGTTTTCACTTTTATCAAATTTTTTTATCAATATTATTTATTGTATTGATTATATTGATTTTTATTAATTTTAAATGTCTTATTACTTTTTATTATTGACACTATAGAAGTTTACAAAAAAAAAATATTTTACCTTTTCTTTCGATTAGGTTTTAAAGTAACCTTAAGTGCTGATGGTGAGGCAAATTAAAACAACAAAAACGGAAACACATTTTTGAAAGGAGGGAGCTTAAGTCTACCCTTGACTGTTTATATAAATACTATTAGTCCATTTATATTAAATACGAGTTTTCTTGTTTTTTTTTTTTTTTTTTTTTTAACGACTCACCACATGTCTGTAATATATTCTTTTAAGTGCTTTTATAAGATGAGGGTAATGTAAGGTAGCAGAAAATACGAAAGTATGCCTTTTTAAATTCTCAAGTTTAGCTCCTTTTGTTTATATTAATATTATCATTTAAACCAAACAGGGAAATTTCAAAAACCTCTCTAATACTGATCGGGGAAGACATTATGCCAATAGCGAAAAGAAATAAACATCTTTTCCTTTTAAATACAAAAAAAAAAATATTCTAATTATTTCTAACGAAAATAAATATTATCAATTGAAGAAATCCTGACCGTGTAATCCCAAATTTCGTCATGTGTGTCTCAAAACCTACATCAGTCATAGTAAGGGTTCTGTTCATGCCCATAGACCCAAAACAGAAGAAAATCTTCTTCCTTTAGTCTACGATACTTTTCAGATATGTGACTAAATCTTTCCACTTTTCTTAATACAAAAGAAAAAAAACAAAAACAGAAAGAACAAAGACGGTATACTGCCCCTCAACTGACCATGTGGCTTAAAGTACTTAATTCAAGTGCCCCCAACCCATCAAATAGAAGGATCAAATAAGACTAAATATTTCACCTTAATTTTTAAATACCATAAATTTTGTCTGTATTTGGGTCAAGAATTTACTCTTTCCACATTGAATACAGCAAGAGACGTTAACTGCTGAAATAAGGATCACAGATTCGCTAGGAAATACAAACATACTAAAAATTTGTATGTTTTCAAAGGTATATTGTAACAGGGGCAAACCAAGGGGGAATACATGACCCTTCCTCTCAAAGGGTCAAACGTTGCACTAATTAGAGGGGCGGAGGGCCAAAAAGTAACGATGAGTTAGGCAAAAAGCCTGACTTTTGAGGTCCCCCCTCCAAACACGAATTCTGTTTCCACCCTTGTACTGTAATTTATAGGATCGCTATTAGAATATGCGCACTGGTCTTAAAAAATCTTAACGAAAATGTATTTAAATACGTAGACAGGGATGAATCACAGACCTACAAGTTTTGTTGTCTTTAATTCTAGTTTTAGAATAAGTCTTAGGTTATGATATAACTGAGTGTATCAGAATATATAAAAAAAACACACAGCACATAATTCAGTCTATTAGGGATCTATGTTATTGTATTCACAACAGAACTCCCTACGTCAAGACGAACTAATATTAGAGAGATTTCCGAAGTAGTGCAGGCTTAATAGATGACTTTATAACAGAATGAAATGAACTTAGAATGAATTCCAAAAAAGAACAATCTAACATAAAATATTTTATTTCAAGCACGTAATTTGCATTTTAATTGAAGTGGTCAGTTCGTTTATGGCAAGAAAATTTAATAACGCATAGAAATGTTTGGAAACGCTAGTTTGGAAAACAGAGTGTAACCCCCTGAGTCTAAAGACTAAGTCATCTATTTTTTAGCTTTTTCATCACTTTGTTTTACATCTCAATTTGGAAACGTTAAGTTTACGACTCGAAAACGTTTGGTTATGTCAGCACGTAATTTTGGAAATATCTCAATTAATTTGGTGCAATAGAGAGGTTTCACATATAAAAATAGCACGATTTTGACGTTATTCTGAAAAATCACGTGATATCCAAACGTGCGAGAAACGGACATTCGTGAAAAACTTTATTTCTTCAGCCTAACCGGATTCATTCACTGACATAACCAACTACATATTAGAACATCTAACATACTTCCAAGTCCTCACGGACTTCATTAAAATTAATCAAATCTTAACGTGAAAACCGCTGAAAATTTCAGAAGATCTTGCCACTTTTACATGCCACGAGCAGGCTGCCAATATTAAACATCAAAGTTTAGTCATCTGCAGTGCTTCGGAAACCTCTCTATCAATTTAATGTTAATAGTTAAACTACATCATATTGAAACCCCCCGAGGAATCAAACGAGTTTAGCAGCTCTTGTGCATCGCTTGCTCCAAATTGCGCACTATCAAATTCAAACTCTGATGGATTACTTTGCATCCTTTGAAACCCAACAACGTGACCATTTCCCATTGACTGTTGATAGTTACTTCCCTGAGACATCATCATCGACTGACTAGCTTGCATCTGTTGCAGAGACATCTACCAAAAAGAAAATGATTCATTGCAATTTATACTTAAATCATAAATGTCACTTTGCAAATTATAGTTCTACTGGAATTGGAGGGGGGGGTTGTTCAAAGGAGCCCTAAGGGATAAGAAGGAAACATAACAAAGATCTTGGCTACACTATACTCATTGTTGACAAGACATTCCAACATTGTGAACTGAAGTAAAACAAATTGTTATCGAATTATAGTTGACATGGAATAACAAGGACTGTGAAAACAGAACTTTATTGGATAATTTAATTAATGGAGTTTACACCCCCAAATACATTTTAAAAATTTATGAAAAAAAATCGAGAATTCAATATTGAATGAAATGACATCCATATACAATTCTGCAGTCTTTGGTAGTAGGAGGCATCAGATTAAAAAAAAAAAAAAAAAAAAAAAACATGGGTGAAAAATCTGCCAAAAGAAGCGAAAAATTTATGCTATTGAACAGCTTAATGAGATGTGGCTTTCCTTCGTAGGTGTAGTTGTCTTTTGGAGTCAACAGCTACTTAATTTTTTATAAATTTTACTGACGAAAAGCGTTGTCGAAATTTAATCGTTAATTATGCTTGTTAATTTTCTTAGCTCACCTTGGCAACACTGATGAAAACGTAATATTGCCCTAAAAACTTTGTAACTTTGAAAAAGAATAAAAATCTTACGAGAATCGCGGTTTTCAGGTAGGAATAGACTTGAGATGGGGGGGGGGGGGGGTCAAGAGACAAAAGACATTTTATTTCTATCTTCTGAGTGCCTCAAAGCATTTACTGTCAGGCTAGACTAGTGACTACTAGGGACTAGTGGCTATTAGTGACTAGTGGCTATTAGTGACTAGTGATTATTAGACTAGTGATTCCTAACCGATTTTGGGCCCACCTAGATGTTGATTTTGAATTAAAATCAAATAGTTACGGGCATCAAGCCATGACTAATTGTAGAAAAAGTCAAGGCAGATAGTCCGAGTGAGTGAGAGGCAAATCCGGCATAAGCTCTTTTTAGGATTGTATAAATGATGCCGTTTCGTTTGTTGATACATCGTGAAATTTAAATTTTGTTATTGAAAAATTTTATGTACATTCACTGGAAGGAAGCTTAAAAGCCCATTTGATTGGCATCCTTTTTCAGGTCGTCTTAAAGACATATTTCAAACTAAAAAAATAATTGTCTTAATACACCGTCTTTTATACAATGCATGACGTCATTGCAACACTATCGTATATCTTTAAATGAATAAGAATGTGACAATGTCCGCATGAAAGATTTTTTTTTTTTCAAAATTAAGGCTCTAACATATAGTTAGCCGAAGGATAAACGTTCTGCTCATGACCCATCTTAACCTGCCTCACCGGTGGGACCTACACTCGACGTTGGGAATCACAGGGTTAGACAGAGCATAGAAGACAAATTTTGCTTAGCATGACATATTTCGTAGTTTTAATCTTTAAGGTTTCTATTAGAGTTAATTATCAAAACAGAATCAGATTCCATGCAAGGGAAAAATTGGACTCAGCCAAATATACAAGGATTCTAACTTTGTCAAATTATCAAAAACAAATTACGATTTAAGTATTTTTTATTTATTTCAACAGCGAGGAGAAAAGTAGAAAATTGTGTTCTTTTTTTTAGAAAATAAAGAAAAAGAAAATACCCAAATGGGAAGAAGAAACAAAAACTTTTCCAAACCAAAGAAATAAAAGCAATAATCGCATAGAGAAAAGGTCAAAAGGACCCAGAAATAAGTAGAAATTTTTACCTAAAAAAATTGGAGAAAACTAAAACGGTTTTTATCATTTTTGCACGTTGGCATGAAATTCAAAAACTCTGGCGTGGATCGGAGTAAGAAAGAAAATCTATATGCTGATTTTCAGGGAATTGGTTATTTTCTTCATAGTTTTAATTAATCTGTTTGTAGTATTATAATATAGGATTTTTATCAAATTGATTTTAATACTACTATTATAACATACAACTCACTGCAGCACCAATCCACTTAAAAACAAAATATCTCCGCACGCCCCTGCTCCACCTCAATCTATTCGAAGATTCACTCTTTACCCTCCCCCATGAAATTCAAATTTCCTTAAATTAATGGAAAAAATAAATCTAACAACGCTCAGAAAAGTAATGCTGCTGGTTAATGATCTCCAAGGACTCTAAAGAGAAAAATTATTGTGGTATTACCACATTATGCAGATAAAAAATGAGAGGTTGCCAAATATTGTTCTTTTTTGTCATCCATCTTAGACTAAACAAAAAGCAGGTCGTCCCCAAATGCGGTGGGAAAAGGTCACAAGAAAGAAATTTTGAATCAAAATAGCGAAGATCGAGTCATTCAGCACCCAGTGAAATTGAATTGCACTGATGTAGAGTCCAGGACATTTTTAGCGTCCAGGACATTCGAGGACATTTTTACCATGACCAGAATCATAGGAAATGAATTGGTATAACAGCTAAGACCAAGGTATCACTGACATGCTATAGACCAAAGGCTTTCATTCCCATCTTTCAAAGCAGGTAATATATATATATATATATATATATAATATATATATATATATATATATATATATATATATATATATATATATATATATATATATATATATTTATATATATATATATATATATATATATATATATATATATATATATATATATATATATATATATATATATATATATATATTAAATATATATATATTATATATATATATATATATATATATATATATATACATATATATATTTATATATATATATATATATATATATATATATATATATATATGTATATATATATATATATATATATATATATATATATATATATATATATATATATATATATATATATCATGAAAAGAGAAATCATCAATGCAACAGCACAAACACAAAAAAAAAAAAAGAGACAGAAGGAGAAAAGGAAGACTGTTTTCCTAAATTAGTGATTAATATAGACCAGCACTTGAATGAGGCCTTAACCCTACTCATCCATACAATCACATAGGTCAAACAGCATAGCCACACACAATCAACCATAAAGAATAATCCATGGACAGGCAGTCATGTCGTCAATAAGTATAAGTCGTCATTTACCAAACAATAGAAAAAATAATATAGACAAATAATTCAGAGGCAACACCCAACATAAGGGCTCATCAGGAGAATACACTGGCCTATATAGGGTTTCGCCACTCTAATAGGGTTTCTGGCCAATTGATCATTCTTATGATTAATTGTCTAATTAATATTAATTGTCCGACGCGTCTAAACTAAAATTGTTAGCCTACAAAAATATCGTTTAAACTGAAATTACTTACTTGCCCTTGAGGATTTTGAATCATGTACCGTTGCTGTGCCTGAACAGAATCAACATTCTGCATGTACATTTCTGGAAATAAAGAAAAATGGCGGTGAATAACCTTCTTATATGTTTTCTGGGCTTCCCAAACAATATTTAAAGTGCATGAAAACAGTCCTTATCAAAGCAACTAAATTTGACACTGCTTGTGTACTAAGTAAACAATAAACTTAAAAATGGAAAAGAAAACACATTAGCCTATCTTTACATTTAATAGTTTGCATAGTTTTAATTTCTAAGTTATAAAGGCAATATAATAAACTATTGTCCCTTCCCTACGATCTCATATTCTCTTTAATATAGGCAATAGGACACTAAAAAAATGTCCGCTTACTTCCTAAGAATCTAAGGATAATTCTTGCTAGTTTATAAGCTTGGTAGATTTGCATAGTTTGGAAAGATATCATTTATGCTAGGGGGCTCCCCTTGATATTACTCCAAATGACCTTCTCCCCTTATACTGTGTCCAAAAATGCTTGCTTACTGGACTGGTATGTTGACATAACAAAGGGTTGCTTCGTCCATTCGAATCTCAACACGATGTCACAACCTTTCAATGTAGGCTACAAGACTGATGGTAAACTTCATTATTTAAACGCCTATTATACAATTATTTACAAATCCTTTCTAAAGTTCCCCTAGCACTTGATTCCTAGATGGATAATTTTCCTGAAGCACAACCCCCGTAGGTCCTTCTTTCTTGCATCAACGACTAAAATCGAAAATTGAATTTTCCTTATGAGAGCATTTAGATTGTTTACCATTAAAACAGGATACTTATTTTCGATTTAGATTTTTTTTCATATCTTACCCTTAAGCCAAAAAATGTAGTGCCAAAAATACTTGTTCTAATTCAACCCTGTACAGTGGTCAGTGTAAAGCGTTCCTAAAAACTGCATAAATTATGAGTTGGAAAATAAACACAAACCCCGGGCATTTAATACCTTCTATAAGCTTTCCGAAATTAATGCGACAGATACAAAAACAAACAAATTTAAAATCTTAAAATTTGAAATAAATAAAACCAGAGCCTAAGGTCAGTCCAATATTCCAAATGGCGGACACATATATTGAAGACAGAAGGGGGCTTGGCCCCTTCCAAGAATAATCTAAGGGATAACCTTAAAAAAATAGAATTATAAAGTACAATTTTTCCGATTCTCCCCCTCCCACATCTCTAGAAAAATTATTGAGCATGATTTTCTCCCTTAGATGAGCCCACCAATCTCGGCTATGTTACTACTTATATAGCTTTAACTGTATTCTAGATTAACTCTGATTGAATGCCTATAATTTGTGTTTTGACTTAACAGATAGCTGCAGGGTGTGGTTCTTTCAAATAAATTTTATTAGTAATCAACTTGTAAGAAAAGATAGTCCCCCCCCCCCATTTGGTGTTTTACATTTTTAGTCAAAAAATTAATGTTGATAATTGTAGCAAATACTTGCTTTTATGCTGTGATTTCAGAAAGTCAAAGGTTTAAGATAAGATTTGAAGACAGTATTTCTTTTAAATCTGAATAGCCTGAATTCTCAGCTTATTCACTCTACTTTTCATCATTTTTTTACTCAAACTGGCACTCACCTTCTCTCAATCATTCACCATTTTACTCAAATTAGCAATCACAATGTTCCTCAATGGAAAAAGTCAGGTGTACCTCTTAGAATTGGGAGAGTAGAAAAGAAGATAAATTTGTTTATCATATAAAGAGGTACGCACAAATAATTAAAAGCAACTTTTTAATATCAAATTATAAAATATTAAAGATTACGTTGAAAAAAAACAGATGTCGTTCTCCTTAAACTTCCAGCTAGTCTGGAAAATTTTCCAGCACCTTTCTACGAGAAAGTCGAGTAGCACAGTTTTCGAGTAGCACAACAATTTTGCTCTCGGATTACGATATTTAGGATAAATTGACTTCATTTAAAAATTTTTATTGCCTAAAGAGCATATCTAAAAGATCTTAGTCGTTATACGAAAAATAACGCATAGAAAACGCTTAAAACTGCGTTATTGGGTTCATATAGCATTATAAGGTCTTTGGGGTGATCAACTCAGTTTCCTCCTGTCAGGTATGACTACAAAATACTACTTTTAGGAAAAATAAGAAGTACCTTGTTGATTTGGCATGGACATGCGCATCTGGGCTGCGTTCCCTGTCATCCCTTGCTGAAAGTTAATCATCTGTGGGTTCCGTATCCCGGTTCTCCATTGATCAGGTACAATTGTGACATTAGGAGGCCGACTTGGCCTTCCCATGAAATTCTGTTGTGTTGCTAATGGTTGCATCATTCTTTGCGATGCCACTTGTGATGCCATTGCCATTCCTATAATAAATTAAATGTTATAACATTTCTATAACATATAGTCTTTATAAATAGAAATATAACTTAAAATAGTCTTATATAAGTTATCCTATAACTTATAATTAGAAAATATAACTATAGTCTTTATAAAATGAATATAACTTTACATTTTATAATTATAACATTCCTATAATATGGTCATGTTAAAAAGCACTGAAAATGATGACAAGTGTAATTTTAAGCAAATCTTCTACTTCGTTTTAAGCAAATTTTAAGCTAATTTTAAGCGAATTGTATAGCTAACTTTATGGCAATTGTATAGCTAACTTTATGCAAATTTTAAACTAACTTTGAATAAATGTTAAGCAAACTTTAAGGTAGTTTAAAAAAAAGTTTGATCTAATTTTAAGTAAACTTTAAGCAAACTTTGGGCAAAGTTTAAGCTAACTTTAAGCAAGTTTTCAAGCTAATTTTCAGTAAATTGCAAGCTAACTTGAAAGATAATTTTTAGCAAATTTTAAGGCAACCTAAAGTGATACTAAGTGAGCTTGACACTTAAATTGGCACCATGTATTCTACTTACCGAACAGAGCAAAGAACTAAAGCCATAAGATTACTCTCTGAATCACTCTCACCTCCCGGAGTCGAAGATGACTCCGTTTTAAGCAAATTTTAAGCCAATTGTATAGCTAACTTTAAGCAAATTTTCAAGTAACTTTGAACAAATTTTAAATTGGCACCCTGTATCCTACTTACCAAACAGAGCAAAGAACCAAAGCCGTAATATTACTCTCTGAATCACTCTCACTCCCCGGAGTCGAAGATGACTCCGTTTTAAGCAAATTTTAAGCTAATTTTAAGCCAATTGTATAGCAAACTTTAAGGCAATTGTATAGCAAACTTTAAGCCAATTGTATAGCTAACTTTAAGCAAATTTTAAACTAACTTTGAACAAATTTTGGGCAAACTTTAAGGTAATTTTAAACAAACTTTGAGCTAATTTTAAGTAAACTTTAAGGTACTTTGGACAAAGTTTAAGCTAACTTTAGTCAAATTTTAAGAAATTTTAAGCTAACTTTAAGCAAATTTTTAAGCTAATATTCAGTAAATTGTAGGCTAACTTTAAAGATAATTTTCAGCAAATTTTAAGATAACCTAAGGTGATCCTGAGTCAACTTTACACTTAAATTGGCACCCTGTATCCTACTTACCGAACAGAGCAAAGAACCAAAGCCATAAGATTACTCTCTGAATCACTCTCACCCCCCGGAGTCGAAGATGATCAACTCCAGCTCCTAAGCTGTTAGGTACCCAGTGGTAAAAAAAAAAAGAAAAAAACCTCCAACTCAGACTCAAAATCTCCAAATGCACTAACAAGTAAGGTTTCCTTCTGCCCATGAAAACTCCGATTTTTTAATACTAAAATTTAAAGCAAGGGGAGTTCATGGTGAAAACGTCGTCCTTACATAGTTATAAATATACCATGACTGCCTCATGCTTTCAATTTTGATCTTAGAATTTTCAGTTTTTCCAGGTAGAAGGGGAAGAATTATTTCTATTTAATTTAGTTCTTTAGTTTTTAATTTTCTTTACGTTTTTTTGAAAGAATTTTTATTTTACTCTTTATAGTCATTGGCAAATATTTTAGGGTAGAAAAGTGCAGCTCCTTATGTTTAAATATAAGAAAAATATATTTTGAGGTCATTCGACTGCTGAAATTCGGTTTTATCCATCCTCCGAATTATATTCTTAAAATTTAATTTACTTTTTTTAAGTGTAAAAATCGGCTGAAAATCGATGGAAAAGGAAAAATTCCCTCCTTTAAAGAGAGTTTAGATCACTCTCATAGTTGTGGGAATAAAACCCTCAAATCTGCTGAAAATCGATTTAAAAAAAGGAAAATTTTCCTTTTTTCTCAGCAAGTTTAGAACACTCTCAAAATCTCAAATTATTATCATAATTCTGGCTCGGTGAATGGAAAGATCTAAGACTAAGGATATCAATGATATAAGTATCTTGTCCTTTCGGTTACAGCCGCAGGCGTGTAGCGAAACGCACATTTCAGGGGGAACAAACGCCTTAAGAGTAACAAATCTCATTTTTAAAACTTGTAGAGGTAAATAACAATGGCATTAAATGACAAAGTTGACTCAAATATGCAATTATAATCAACAGCCTGACAATTATCGTCAGCGGGAAAAAATGAATTAAAATACTATATAAAAAAAAATGCTTAAAAAATTTGCAAGCCGAGCTTTCAGTCTATAAAATAAATACTTTATTCCTAATCTTTAAATATATAGTTTAATGGCATTTTGATTCTTTCACTTTGTGTGTTAATGAACATTTTCAATTGTCCAATATTACACACCTCTTTTATTTCAGTTCCAATGCGTTGAACATGATTTTCAATTTTTGTTCTTTTTTTTATTAGCTTGCATCATTGATAAAGTCTACATTAACAGTTTTTTTTCTACAAAGTATGAAAAAAAAATATTATGTTATTTTCTTTTTAGCATAAATTTATAGAAGAATGAAGCTGAATTTAAAAATAGATATTATACATCATCCACTATCTGTACTACAAAGGGTCAAACCCCCAAAATGTTAAATTGAGCAACATGGGTATGCTTTTCCAAATTTTTATTATAAACTGGCCTTTTCTTATGCATTAATACATTTATCAACAAAAAAAGTAAAAACAGGTTGCGTCACCAGGGGGGAGGGAAGCCCCGGAGGACTTGTTAAAAAAACAGGGAGAAACAAGATTTACGTACAATCAATAAGGCTGTGAAGCGGTTCGATATTCCTTCAAACAACAACTTTAAAAAGAGAAAAATCACGCCATTCCTTAACTATCGTCGATTCATAACGTTTCGTTAAGTATCTTAATTTCTATTAGGGGTTTATGCTCCCTGTGAAAAGTGTCATGTTACGACTAGCCTTTAGCTGTAAGAAAGCTCCGGTTAGGAAACCACGGAATCTCGGGTTCAAATCCCACAAACGCTGTAATTTTTAAAGCAACTGTCACCATGTGTAGCTGTTGGTCCAGATTTGGAAGCTTCAGCTAGTCACCGGGGAATTTTGAGTTCAACTCCTAGGCCAGGAGCGATTTTTCGTGCAATTATTTTTAATTACTAAATTAATGTCGAAGGCGTAACTGGTGGCCAGTTTGTATATTTCTATATAATTATTTCTTTTTACCGTTCAAAAGAAAATCTTTGTTAAATTATTATTTCAAGTTATTAGAACTGTAATTTAAGGACATGATACTTCCGCGTATAATTGGGTTCATTAGTTTCAGGTCTTTCTATTCTCCAAGCCAAATTATGATATTACTTAAACTTTATGTAAAAGAGTACTTAAAGCTTACTTAAAGTCACTTGTTTCGACATATTTTTCAATCTAAAGAAAACACAAAGTAAATTTGAATAAATCTTAAATATATATATATATATATATATATATATATATATATATATATATATATATATATATATATATATATATATGGTTTTAACTACGTAAAACTTGCGAATATACAACATTCTTTGCTGTCCCATTGTCTTTGCATATAAATAGATTGTCAGGTTTACCGACTCTTGAACATGCAACATATAATGGTCCATGGGAAAACAATCTGTATTCAGATCTATACCTCATGATTCTAATGATTGCCCTTGAGCTTTGTTGATGGTGATTGCTAATCGACCATTCCCTGTCCCGGTGTCCCGGTCGTCATTTATATCCCCCTGTTTCCCCCGGTGTCCCCGTTGTAGTTGTGTCCCTGTGTCCCGGTCGTCATTTATATTCCCTGTGTCCCGGTCGTCATTTGTATCCCGGTGTCCCGGTCTGTATATACATTCGTTTTTTAGTTTTGTTTTTCTCCTTTATTTTTTTCCTTTTTTTTTCTTTTTAAGTTTATTTAGATTTTTAGATTTTTTAGTTTTTTATTAGTTTTATGTTTTTTTTCCTTTTTAGTTTTATTGTAGTTTTTACATTCTTTTTAGTTTTGTTGGTTTTTTTTTTTACTTATGTCCTGGTCGTCATTTATACTCCCTGTGTCCCGGTGCTTTGTTGATTGCTAATCGAACATTCCTTTTGTCCTGGTCGCTTTCTCTTTGAGTGTCGTCATTTATTTTTTTCTTTTTTAGTTCTTTTAGTTTTTACCTTTATTAGTTTTTTTTAGTTTTTTAGATGAAAATTTTTTTTAGTTTTTTCCTTTTTTTCTTTTTAGTTTTTTATTGGTTTTTACCTTTATTTTAGCTTATTTTTCAGTTTTTTCCTTTTTTTTATTTTTTTTTTTATTTTTTAGTTTTTTTAGTTTTTTACCTTTTTTTAGTTTTTTTAGTTTTTTAGCTTTTTTACTTTTTTTATTAGTTTTTAGTTTTTTTTTTAGTTTTTGCCCTTTTTTAGTTTTTTCAGTTTTTTTTTAGTTTTTTATTGGTTTTTACCTTTATTTTAGCTTATTTTTCAGTTTTTTCCTTTTTTTAGTTTTTTTTAGTTTTTAGTTTTTTTAGTTTTTTACCTTTTTTTAGTTTTTTAGTTTTTTATATTTTTTTTTATTAGTTTTTAGGTTTTTTTTTGTAGTTTTTGCCTTTTTTTAGTTTTTTTTTTAGTTTTTTAGCTTTTTTCATTTATACTCCCTGTGTCCCGGTGCTTTGTTGATTGCTAATCGAACATTCCTTTTGTCCTGGTCGCTTTCTCTTTGAGTGTCGTCATTTATTTTTTTTCTTTTTTAGTTCTTTTAGTTTTTACCTTTTTTAGTTTTTTTTAGTTTTTTAGATGAAAATTTTTTTTAGTTTTTTCCTTTTTTTCTTTTTAGTTTTTTATTGGTTTTTACCTTTATTTTAGCTTATTTTTCAGTTTTTTCCTTTTTTAGTTTTTTTTTATTTTTTATTTTTTTTTAGTTTTTTACCTTTTTTTAGTTTTTTTAGTGTTTTTAGTTTTTTAGCTTTTTTACTTTTTTTATTAGTTTTTAGTTTTTTTTGTAGTTTTTGCCTTTTTTTAGTTTTTTCAGTTTTTTTTTAGTTTTTTATTAGTTTTTACCTTTATTTTAGCTTATTTTTCAGTTTTTTCCTTTTTTTTAGTTTTTTTTAGTTTTTAGTTTTTTTAGTTTTTTACCTTTTTTTGTTTTTTTTAGTTTTTTTAGTTTTTTATTTTTTTTATTAGTTTTTATTTTTTTTTTAGTTTTTGCCTTTTTTTAGTTTTTTTAGTTTTTTAGCTTTTTATTAGTTTTTAGTTTTTTTTGTAGTTTTTGCCTTTTTTTAGTTTTTTTAGTTTTTTAGCTTTTTTATTTTTTTTATTAGTTTTTAGTTTTTTTTGTAGTTTTTGCCTTTTTTTAGTTTTTTCAGTTTTGACGTCACCTGATCCATCCACAGACAGACAGACAACTATTTTTTATATATATATATATATATATATATATATATATATATATATATATATATATATATATATATATATATATATATATATATATAAGATTTATATATATTAAAAAATATAGTTAGGAATGGGTTACTATCGGCTTATACCTGATAAATATATTTTTTACAGCTTTAATCTTTTCCAGTTTTTGTTTTACATTTATAACAAAAAACGAGAATGGCGAGCTTACCTTGACCTCACGAAGAGGTTTACTTGATTTTTTTTTTTTTTTATTATTCGAATTTTGTGTTTGTCTTCTAGCCCCACGGATATAAAGACACATTTTATTCTATTTTTATTGTAGATTAAAGACTAATTATTATAGACTACTTTTATCATATTGTTTGGTTATAAAACTAAGTAAGAACTTACCAGGTCGCATTGCAGCAGGTCTCATGTTAGCCATCATTGATTGCTGTTGATTGGCCAGCATTCTAGCACGATATTCAGGAGGAGGTGGCCGGCTCATCTGAGTCATTCCCATAGCTCCTCCTCCAATGGCTGCTCCCATATGATTCAGAGTGTTTCCAGCAACATTCATCTTGCTATTTTGCATAGTCCCGCTGTTTTGCACCATCGCAGTACCTTGGGCTGCCATTTGGTTTGATGCAATTTGTTGGTTTTGAGGCATAGAATTAGGACTTGTTCTCATTTGGCCTGTCATCTGACTCAATTGATTTTGGTTCATTTGAGACATAGCCTGCATATGAGCTTGGGAAGATAGGGACTGGTTTGGCATTTGAGAATTGATATGACTTGGGGTCATTTGAGCTTGCTGGTTCATTATGGAGCTATGCTGCACTTGACTCTGCTGCATCATTTGCATGCGCATTTGCTGCTGTTGAGCAGCACGTTGTGCCATCATCTGCTGTTGTGCTTCAAAATGGTTTGGGATGCCTGGCCTACAGAGTAAATATAGATAATTATTTAATGTAAATTTAATTGGTAAAATATACGTTGATGATGTGAGGGTGACAGTACAAATATAAAAAAAAAAAACTTAAAAGAAAATTATAGAGCTACGGAATTCCGTAATTCCATTTGAGCTTAGTTCCATGATGTCTTTTCCTTTGCAAGGAACACATTTTGACAAAACTTTAAAATCTTGGACAACCAACAACAAAATTTGCTCAGATAAATACTTTGATAATTTTCAACATTAATTTTCTGACGAGGACAGTTGGCCAGTAGAATAATTTATTTTTCAAACATAAACTACGCACGGTAAATTCTATAAATATTCTCTCTATCCATAACCTTTTCCATTTTTCCAGAAATCAAATAACGAACGAGATATCAATTTCTTCTTCTACTTTTTACAATTGGCATAATCTATTCAATGTTGTTTCTAAACATAGTGTAAATCGTTGCTTTGTTCTATATGTTGAATTATTTTTGCGATTTTCATTTATTTATTTTACATAGTCTACGATTTTGAGGAAAATAAACAAATTGATGATGAAAGTGAGAATTAATGAACCCTTTTTTTTTAGCAGCACAAAGTTTTAGGGACTTTTCGATGACTCAATCGTATTTACGTCCAGCTACCATCAACGCCCAATTTTAAATCAAGTCACACTTTTCAAATATAGAACTACTTTCAGATCAATTAAATGCAAATGCACCATACCTTTTGAATGAATAAGATTAACACCCAACTAAATATAGGCTCCACCTTGCACAAGAAGCGATTATTCTACTGCTTATCATTTCTTCGCTAAAGTCATATAGGTCTATATTTTGTTTGTAAGAATATATAATACGAATACCTGGGCAGCAGAAATTCCAAAGGCCATATGTAGAATGATATTTTATAATCTCTTTTTTAATTAAATTTGGACCAGCTTTTGTTTTACAGTGAACATTTTTTTCGGCTAAACAGCGCAAAACAACAATGATATCAAAAGACCTATTTATCAAATATCTATATGACTCTATATGACAAATATCTATATGGATAAATACCAAATATTTATGACTTAGAAAAGTGGACATAGGAAAAAGGCACATATGCATACTTTTTTCGGGGGCAATAATAACAAAAAAAAATGTTTGATAATTTGTATAAAAATGCCAGTAAAATCGATAAAATTCGCCCGTCAAGGGGACTTGAGCCAAGAACTCACTCCCTCCCCCAGATTTGTGCACGCAAGACAGTCTGGCATAAATCAAAAAATTAAGCGTCTTGAGGATACTGATCAATTCGATAGAACTAGCTTAGTTCGAGGGAGTGGGCTATAAATTGAAGTTTTACAAACATTGTCACATAATACCTTTTCAATTGCCGTTCCCAGCGTGGACATCTGAATAAAATATGGGTTAATTTAGTACAAACGTCTTGATAATTTTTTATATATTTTAATATAAATTATTTGATAATTTGCTCAATTGTGCTGGTAAATTTGAGAATGAGGCCCCCTTTCCTCGCCGTTCCCAGATACGACATGTTCAACTATAAATTTTCAAACATTTAGCAATATTAAAAATATTAGTTCTGATTTATTAATCATAGAAAAAATTACTTTAAAGGTTTATTCTGTAACAAATATAACCGTCAATCTCCATACACAAAGGCAAGTAAGCTTGCCAAGAACTCTCGTATATGTGAATCATATCAGCTCTGTTGAACGGCTAGAATCAGCAGTTAAGTCCGAAAGGAAACCGAACCAAATTATAGGGCTTTCATTGAAGAAGACAAAGAAAAACAAAACTGAATTGAAGAAAACAAGAAAACAAAACTCGAATTTATGTTATTTTCTAGTGGCCAAGACTAGTAAAGAGAAGAAATTTATAGTTCATACTGTATGATTCTTCATCCAAGAGAACAGGTAATGCTTGCTTAGAGAATAATTAATTTGTTGGGAATCATATATAGGGCCTATGGCTCGTTTTGAGGAGGGGACCAACATGGTCTTGAACTATGGGAGGGGGCATCTTATGATGAAGTGTCTCTTTGACGGCATTCGATGGTGCATGAGCAGCATTTCGGTTAAATTGAGGTTGAAGGAGTAGTTACAGTCAAAAATTATATTTACGCAGAAAAAGCCAAATATTCTAAAAATTGCAAAAAATTAAAATATTCAAACTTTATACTACAGCAAGAAAATAAGTTATAAAATTTCAAGCTACCCTATTTATTGAAGATATACAGTGTGAATCTAATTTATACATTTTGCTATTGTCTACTGGCGCTATTGCCAGTCAGGGTTGGTGTACTAGCACACCAAGAGATAGTTCATTTTCTATCATTTTACCACAGACAAACAGGTAAGAAACTTTTATCACGTATAAATGCTACTGTTGCAGAGCAAGAAAGAATATACGACGTGATAAAACAGGAATACATTACAGGGTGATTGGTTGAAAAACTGATCGAATCACAAAAAGAACAAGAGCTCATATGGCACTTGTGACTAGGTTGGAAGAGCCAAGAGCTTCTTCCCACCAAGTTTCATCACGATTTCTCCACTCTAAGCGTTTTCCAAGATAACGCTTTCCCCCTTCAACTCCTCTCTATGTCACCGGATCCAGTCGGGATTTAAAATGAGAGCTTTGAGACACAAGGTCCTTCTAAATATCAAATTTCACTAAGATCCGATAACCTGTTCGTAAGTTAAAAATACCTCATTTTTTCTAATTTACGGTCCTTCAGATCCCCCCCCCAATGGTCGAATCAGGGAAGTGACTATCTCTAATATAATCTTGTCGGGTTCCCGATACGCCTGTCAACTTTCATCGCCCTAGCTTATCAGGAAGTGTCCGAACTAGCAAAGCCGGGACCGACAGACAGACCGACAGAAATTTAAATTGCGATATAGGACTCTAGGACTTGTGCTTAATTTTCCTACCAAGTTTCATCCCGAACCCTCCACTCTAAGCATTTTCCAAAATTTCAGGTTTCCTCCTCCAACTCCCCCCAATGTCACCGGATCCGGTTGAGATTTGAAATAAGAGCTCTGAGACACTATAGCCTTCTAAATATTAAATTTCATTAAGATCCGATCACCCGTTCGCAAGTTAAAAATACCTCATTTTTTCTAATTTTTCTGAGTTAGCCGTCCCCCCAATACCCCCCCCCCAGATGGTTGAATTAGGGAAGAGACTATTTCTAATTTATTTTCTTCTGGTCCCTGATACGCCTACCTAATTTCACCGTCCTAGCTTATCTGGAAAAACCCAAACTAGCAAAACCGGGACAGAGAGACCAACAGACCGACAGAAATTGCGATAACTATATGTCACTTGGTAAATACCAATTCCATAAAAAGGACAAAAACGATTTTGGGAATTCTTTTTAGTTCGGCACCTCATTGAAGAAACACAAGTCTCATTTCTCATTTTAGCTCTTTTTTCACATTCAAGCTATTCGCAAGCTTTTTTATTCAAAACGCAAAATGTGTTAGGTACAATTACTTTACATATAATGAAGTATGAATTGTTTTCTAACTTCAAACTGTCAAAATACTTTACCTCCACCACCACCCCACCCCCCTAAGGTGCAGCTAAGGTCCCAAATTATATATTTTTCATCCATTCTGTCACATGTCTTTGTCTTGTGTCATGCTAAGCTGAAAGAAATTAAAGAAGAAACCGGTTTGCTCTCGAGTTTTACAAAGCGTAAAAGCGTGAACTTGAGTGTTTGTCATATTATACACAAGTACCCCTACAGCTTCTTACAAATACGTTTTCATTTTCATTTTAAAAATCGAAAAAAAATGACCTCCCTCCTATATTTTGATAAATAACTGCTAGTTTGTATCTTCATTTTTTTTTATTATTGTGCCACCTCTACATTTTCTTGAATTAATGCCACTATAATGAACTGATCTCATTCGCAACAGTTCTAAGAATCTGAGGTGTGTTAAGGAAACTAATACTAAATTAAGTATTAAAGTACATCGAGCCCATATCTGTTATTTTTTAAGTATTAATGTTCCAACTTAGTCGAATACTAATTTTTTTATTACCTAAGTTGCACCTAATGCTATAACTGATTAAATTAAAAAAACAAACAAGTTTTTCAACTGAAAGTTAGGAGCAACATTAAAACTTAAAACGAACAGAAATTATTACGTAAATAACAATTTTGTCCCCTCGTCAATATCTCGCTCTTTAAGCTAAGGTTCGATTTTTGTTCCAATTCTTCAAGAATTACCCCTGAATCACAAAGGCCATTTAATTAGAATAAATAGCTCTTTTGAAAGTACAAAAAAAAACTTTAGCATAAAGAGCGGGGTATTGACGAGCGGGCGAAGCCCCTCATATACGTAATAAATTCCGTTCATTTTAAGTTTTAATGTTACTCCTTACTCATTTGAAAAAAATTGTTTTCTTTATTTATTTTCTTATCGCTTTTTTAAATAATGCTGGGAAATCCGGTGTCCTCTTCATGGAAAATTCTCTTCCCCCATGAAAAATTCCTCCATGGAAAGATCCTCCCACGTAACCCTCTCTTAAGAGGCTCTTTCGTGACACAGGGATGCTAAGGGCCATAAATGATATAATTACTAGATAAAATGGGTTCCATTTTGCTTACTAAATTCTATGATTTGTTTTTATTCTTCATTTTTTTATTATCAATTGCTCCAGTGATTTGTTAGTAGTAGTTAGTAGTATTTTCTCTCAGATTTTTTTTGTGTTATGATTTATAGTAAAGTATTAATTATTAATTTATAGTAATTAGTATAAATTATTCCACTACTACAACTGCTACTTTTATTTAGCCCAGCTGGACCCACCAGGGAACTGTTAAAATGCCAAACATTTTTTTTTTTACTTTAATAGTGATTTGAAGTTCTAATACTAGATACCTGTTATTTTGGTTAATTATTTGGTTAATGATATGTTTTAATAATCATTAATAATCATATTAAAACATGTTTTAATAGTGTTTGCTAGCTTCGTTAGCAAAATTATTAAAACATGTTTACTAAGCAAAAAGTATATCATAGTGTTTATTTTGTAGATTATATTGCGTTTATATTCATTTTATCTTAAACTTTGTGTCTTCTATTACACATTTCATTGCGTAATATCCGCAAACACAAGAGCACAAAAGCCAAGCTTTCTAGAATTTTATTTAGAACAACTTGAGTAATTGACGAACGTTAAACTTTCAATTTTTTGTAAAGGGCATCTGACTAGATTAGAAAGGTTTGCTTAATAAGCTTATATTGTATTATATTATATTATAAATGTCGTTGCTACCTCCTATTGCACAGTTAAAGGGATAGTATCTACATTGTCTACAATATCATTATATAGACTACATTACCTACAGTATACATTATCTATTATCTACTATTCTACATTATCTACTACATAGTATCTACACGCATAGTATCTACATTCATAACAGCAAAAAAATCAACTTTCAAGGATGTCGAAGAAGATTTGTAGAAATTCATTTAGAATAATTTATGTAATTGAGAAAAACATTTAGAAACTTTTGGGTTGTTTACCAACAAGCCCTATGCCTCTATACCGATCTTACTTGTGTTGATCTTTCTCCAGAAGCAGTCTTAAGAGAGATGCAGAAGGGGGGAGGGGAACTTGCCCCACACTTAGGCATTTTAGGGACGCATAGTTTCAAATGAATAACCTAACGGTTATAATCGTTTTGTAATTTTTGAAATTTTACTTTCATTAAAATAAATTATGCGGTGAAGTCAACAAATAAATATAATTAATAAATTATTTATTAATAAATAAAATAAAAATGAAAAAAAATAATAAGTAAAAAATTTAAATAATAAATAAATTAAAAATAATTTTGTTATTAAACGACAATTTTGGTAAAATTCGGCCTGAAAATTTTGTGGGAGACAGGGGAGGAGCTCTAATCAATATTTTGCTCCTGACAAGAGAGGTCAGAACCACTACTTTTTTCGTCTTGTTGATTTTAATTTAACTTTGGAAAAAACGGTACCGTATATTTTAAGAGGAACAGAAAAAAATGTTCTTTCATTAAAATTTCAGCTAACTCCAGCCTTGAGACAAAACAGGGTATATTGTCTTGTGACAATTGGGAACCAACTATACTCCGATTGTAAATATACTCCGGGGAAATATCGGCTTCTGTTACCTGTTGCATGACCTCGTGTGATTCGCTATGTGTTACGAACAATTACCAGTTACGTAAAGTGAGATTAACAGCAACATGATAAGGATCTTTGTTTATAGTGTTTTTTCCCTTTTGAGGAATTTTTGTTCAGAGACAAAAGGAAGAAATAAACCTCGCAATTAAATCTAGAAAATTTGTTTTGAAATCCTACGAAATGTTAATATCGATAATATTGGTGTTTATTTAAACCTTGGCAAAAAACGGTATTACTGGCACTGTGACGCACTCAGAAAATAACTATGAGGGGAGCTGACTGGGGGTCCCTGGGTCAACAGACAGAAAACTTTAAAAATTCCTTAGAAAAAAACGGTATTTTAAGGCATTACTTAAGTTTGTTTTAGCTTTTTGATTGCAAGCTTTGAGTAGGGACTAATGAATGAATGATAAAAATCAAGTGAATTAGATAAATTTAAAAACAAAATGTATTTTTTTCTTGAGGGGGGAGGGTTACAGCCCCTTTAGCCACCTTCATTTTCCTTTGGGTACGCGCATGTACTGGCAATAACTAAAGTCACTTATTTATCGATATTATCAAATATCGAAATTTAACCCCCTTTTGGATTTTCTTTTTTCTCTTTTCTTCTATTTTATGTTTCCATCAAAGAGAGAAAAAGAGGTTTGAGAACAGAATATAATCCTTCGGCTCCATTGAAAGAAGAAGGAATAAACCTTGCAATAATACCAATAAATTAAATCAATAATATATTGGTATTTATTTAAATCTTCCCAAAACTGGTAATATCCGTTATAATCAACAATTAAAATTCTGACATCGCTAACATTTGTTCTCATTCTAACTCTTCCAAAAATTGGTAATTTCGGTGATAACCAGTATTACCAAAATCATTAAATATTCAGTTTTGATTTTCCATGATTTGAATGATTATAGTATTAGTATTACCTGAATAGATTATAGTTTTAGTATATAGTATTAGTATTATAATATATAGTATAGTATTAGTATATATTAGTATAGTATAAGTATTTATAGTAATAGATTACAGTATTAGTATTTAATGATTATAGTATTAGTATTACCATTAACGTAGTATTACCGAAATCGTTAAATATGCAGTTTTAATTTTCTATTAGAATTTTTTCTTCGTCTATTTAATTTTTCCATTAATGAGAAAAAAGGGGTCGATTTATAAAAGTTGTGCATCCAAGAGCGACTTCCAATTGTTCACTTGTAAAATATTATTGAGGCTATTTTACTCGTATTGCGCAGTGGAATGTCTGGTATTGATAAATCAAACTTAAAAATGTCTAATTTAGACGAAATAAGCATTCGGAGAACTGCGAGATCTTATTGGTAGCTTACCCTACTATTGAGCACAAGGGTAAACGGGGTAAATTCCTTCCCTTAGTGGGAAAATTTAGTTACAAGTTTTTTATTTTTTTAAAAAATCAATGTTATAATCAGTAGCGTAGGTTTTTACTTCATGATTTTTTATACGTTATTTTTTTGACTGAATAGGAAATGTAATACAACTGAAATCGGAAACGTGAAACAATTTCCATTATTCTGTACTTATATAATATTTCCTCTAATTATAACAAGAAAATGCTTTAATTAGGAAACATTTTTAAGTCCGTAAAAATAGTGCGGCCCGTTTACTAGTGAGGCAGCCATCCTTTATATGCCTAAGTATTACTATTAAAAATGCAAAAAGGGGGGAGAAACAGGAAACATACCCCCATGGTTCAGTCTCAGCTATGGATGGTTCACTCACCATCGTCGGATTTCTTTTTATCTTATTCATTAGAAATTGTTAGTCAATATGTCTGTCTGCCTCTGAGTATCTTTATTGCTTGTAAAAAAAAAAAGTAAAGAAAATTACCTAAAATTCTGTGAAGTCATTCTTGATGGAAAAGTCTGTCCTTGTGCAGGCATATTCACTTGATTTTGCCCATTCAAGGGCATCACCCCTTTATTTGGCATTCTTTGCATACTATTCGGCACAAACTGGCCACTAGGCATTTGTCCTGAAGCAAACTGTCCTTGCATAGACTGACACTGCATCATATTCATACCCAAGGTAGGTTGCGACCCAGTCATAGAAATGTTACTTTGCTGGCCGTTAGGTCCATGCATATGGTGAATCATTTGGTTTGGCATGACACTTTGGTTTAAACCGGGTTGGTTCTGAGCACTTTGGCACATTTGACTTTGATTGGAACCTGATGCATTTTGGCCCTGACTTTGGTTCATACTTGACATAGGACTACCAGAGGGAATCATCTGCGATTGTACATGGTTCATATTCGGACTCGGTCCAGGGGTTGGTATCATTTTCTGTCCATGAATGTTCTGCATATTTGGCCCCGAGTTTGGACTCGGTCGAGGCATTTGCACAGATTGATTGTTTTGGTTTTGCATATGATGAATATGATGCTGAGGCATTTGGGGACTTGGCCCAGGACCCGTCATCATGGGAGACATCATCTGAGCCATTGGAGACTGAACGTTCATAGGAGAGTGAATGGCACTGTTCATATGGTTCAGATTGGTGCCACCATGACCCTGCGTATTATTGACCTGCTGACTTAATGTATCTTGCTGACCAGATTTGGCTAAATTTATTTGCATATGTTGACCAGTTACCTGAAATGGAAAAGTGTTTATTCAGTACAACTTTTACCGATCAATTTTATTTTCTTGCTTATATATAGACCTTAAATAATAATACAAAACCAGGAAGTTTTCACTTGTCAAGCAGAAATGACATAAATTATCATTTCATCAAATATCCTTATCAACAGTCCCTTTTTTCTTTATTTTGGTTAGCAAAGCAGTAGTGTCAAGTGGCAGGAATAACCGTGGAACGAGTCCTTTAGAACTTGTCACCAGCAAAGTAAAAGACTAGATGCGTACTGATAAAATAATGAATTGTTATGAAATTTGTTGTAAAATACAAGAGGTGCCAAATCTCGAAAATTTTGGACGGGCAAGAATTTTTCTTCTATTTTATTAAATGAAAATACTTAAAATGTGTTTCTCAAAACATAATCGGGACAATTCCCTCCCCATGCCCCTAATAATTCATTCAAATTATATCATAAAGATAAGTCTACTTGACTTGCACTCTACCGTCCTATAATATTTCATTAGTTAAGAGATGTTTACAGAGGGGAAAGAACAACCAATCGATAAATCAATCAACTCCCAATCAATAAAAGATATATCTTTAATCAAGAGCTAATACAAACTTATCTCCTAATAATCTAGTTGAGAATTACTACATCTAAATCGGAGAGTTGTAGAGGGGGGGGAGCTAATAGACTAGGACCCGGATAAAGGTCGGAGATTCGTACTTTGGTCAAAACATCGCATCATTTGTTTGTTTAATTTTATGACAAGCGCTATTTGGCACATAGATGGGCAGTCAATAATTTGGAGTCAAATCAATTTTGGAAAGCTTAGGTCTTTCATAACATTTTTTTTCGTTCAGATATTCAAAAGTGTGTCTTTTTTTATTCCCTAAAGATATCCAATGGTCGGTCCCCACCAGAGGACAAGTGTCACTCGGATGGTCCTTAGTGCACAAGTACAAGTGAGAAGTGGACCATGTAATCTTTAACTAGGCTCGGACGAAAAAGAAGATTATAAAATAGGTGAGCCTCCCTTGCCAGGTTCTGCCAACAACAGCTTGGTAAAAAGAAGCAATAATAAACATCGAATGCCGCATTCAACTAGATACGATCTGGAAATTATGTACTGCCAAATTTTCCCTTAAAATGCTTGATCTCTATCCATAGAAATAGATAACTAGAAAAAGGGTTAAAATGATGACATCATTTATTTCTTTAGCCGATACTTTCCTGGCTTCCAAACTGTCACGTTTTCTTATGTATGTCAGTACTTGTATGATATACCCAAGTGAAGTTTGCTATTGTGAAGTTTACTCAAAAAGTGAAGTTTGGTTAACCCAAATAAAATATACCCAAGTATGATAAAAATATAATACTTTA